>NC_142670.1:2582500-2735000 GCF_964200805.1 Pocillopora damicornis
AGTTAAGACCTTTTATCCTAACATTGCGTTTTCATTTAAAAACGCATACTTTTTGATGCGTTTCGCTAAAACTTCCTGATTTTTGCATAGGATGAATGCTACGTCACCGCGATCAAACCTTTTTTTTTCACCTGCTTCATTCAAAAGACTCCTCTATCAAAAACGCGTTCAAAGGCCATTTTCTTCAGCGGTTTCGAATTGTTGGTGTTTCCGTGTAAATAATAGGGTAAAAACGCATCAAACTGCGAACGTTTCCAGACCACAGCTAAAGTTGGAGCAAGAAACTTGGTCATTTTTTTAATAGCTGAGGAAAGAGAAGGCCTTTTTATGGTAGCAAATTAAAACGAAAATTTAAATTTAAACTTGATTAACCAGCAAGGCGCTGAACAATCATTACGTATGTTAATTACACTGTCATTCATTAGCCATTTCAAAGAGGAATACTGGTTAGCTTTTGTTTAAAAACATTCAGCGTCAGTTTGAAAAAGCAATTTTTTTAAATGTCACTTGAGAGCTCTTTTCGTGCTCATTTTCATCTCAGTTATAAATAAAATATTCTCGTGTGATACATCGCTCTTTTCAAAACTGAACGAATTTTGCACAGTCCCTCACTTTGTTCTATCGTTCATTAATAGTCGTAAAAGCCCTTGAAGTACTCAATTGCTAGTGTTTAATCACTGAAAAGTGTTCATCAATTCTAATGAAACCTAACACAGCCCAGCAGCTGTAGTTCTTCTTAATGAAACTTGGATCTGACTCACTATTCCGTGAGTAAGGCTCCCGGCAAGTGGTCTCCTCAATCTGATGAACTTGGAGCCCGAATGGCGCGTCTTCCTCTGCTTCGTAACGTGGGAAACCACTCGCATCGCATGTTATTGGATTCACGGTTCGACCTGTCTTTCATTACTCTATTACTTCCTTGACACCCGTCGTTTCTCTGCGTAATTATGCTCATTTGTGTTCGATCTGAATACATAATTATGTTAAATACCTTGTATTTTGCACCATTTATCATCCGGAATAAAAATAGCAAAAAGTATTTCGCTTTTACTTTTCTTCGTTGATAACATGCAACCGGCTTGGGTGGCTTCTGTCAAAATTATCAAAAATTTCAAACCTGCTCGTTTCCTGCTTCGATATCTAATTCCAGCATGGCTTGTTTTAACCGTTATTTTGCTGTTCAGCTTCTATCGCCAATCGTCGAAAAGGGAAGAATCAACTATACAAGTGAAAAGCAAATTGAACCACAGCTTCAGGTTTCTGTCAAAGACTGAAATTTTAAGAGAACGCTTTCAGAAAGAGAACGGACTTGTGGGTGCGATCAGGAAAAATTCTTATGGGACTTCTGGAACGGCGGTTTGTGTTGTAGATCCAGCAATGACTGAATGTGGCGGCAGTGGGTTCTCTTCCTTTCTCCTGTTCACGTTGGATCATATTATGGTGTGTCGCGCTCTAGGAATCACCCAGCAAACTGTGTTCTGGAGAGGTTGTAATTCCGCTTGCGCGCGGGACCCAGCTGTAAACTCGTGGATGTGGTATTTCGAGCCTGTTAACGAAGGAATGGAATCAAAAGTTGAAAATGTTTTTTGTCCTTTAAGCCTTAAAGATATTACAGAAGTCAGGTTAGAGCATTTTAGCCACGTGGATGAAGCTGATTTAAGGACAACGATCATAGATAATAGTTTTAGTGATAGAAGCGACGTTGAGGGATATGGTGAAAGCCGGATCATAACAACAGCGGAAAGAATCCGTGTAAACAAATTAATTCGTCAGTATGTTAAGCCCAATTCTCGAGTAAAAGAGAGAGAAGACCTATTTTATCATCGAAATATGGCGGGGTTCACTCTTTTAGGAGTTCAAGTTAGAGCAATAGATCACTGGATGGAAGCGAAAGATCACAAGCTACCGTCCGTGATAAGCTGGGTGGAGAGAGCACGAGAAATTCTTGAAACTTTGCCTCAGCCAAGAAAGATTTTCATCGCCAGCGACAACAATGAAGTTATCCAAAAATTTATTGGTGTTTTTGGAAAAGAAACGGTTAGTGTTGATTTTGTATAGTGTAAGTCCATTCAGCGTTGCAGTCGCTCTATTCAAAGTTTACAAGCGTTAATTTACTAGTAACGAAAAAGGAAAACAGGAATAGATTTTCACGCATTTGATTGTAACAGATTTGTTACACCCATTTGGAAATCACTGGTGATCCTTGTAATCTGACTGGCTCTCGATCGGTGGTGCGATTTATTCCCAAACTGCACCATTTCTTGCTTAAGTATCATTTCTATCCCAAACAACGAGAAAACGACCCTGAAACAAAACAAACAATCAAATTTCATTTCTTGTTTAAAGTAACTAATTCAGTGCAGGAAAATGAGAGACAAAGGAGCCATCGTGTGGCGAATTTTACAACATTTGTCTTCAAATTTTGTCTTTTTTTTCCAAATAAATCTATAAGTTTTATCGAGGATAAAATTTGGCGATTTTATGTAACAAGTGGAAATTTACCATCTTGCTGTGCAATCTTGAAGGGGGGGGGGGGGAGGGGGGCGGTCAAATTTGAATCCAGGGGGTCATATTTTGATCCAGTGATTTTTGTTGCTTTATTGTTTTGCAGGTTGTTTTCACAGAAGCTTTCCGAGCAAAGGAATATCACAGTCAGACGCCTCCGCATGTATTTAAATTCAAATACAACGCAACTCACCCGTACGAGCGAGAAATTGGCACCCAAGTGCTGATGGACATTCTGCTCTTAGCCAAGTGTGACGTGTTTTTACATGCCGAGTCCAGTGTAGCCGCTCTGGCAAGTTACTTCAACCCGCATATGAGAAGCTATTTCATGGATGAAAAGCCTGCTAAGGTTGGTTTAACCCTTTAACTCCCATGAGTGACCAAGAGAGAATTCCTCCTTGTAATATCAATACAGTATCAAGCAGACAAGATAGAATGATAAAGAAAAACATCAGTTATATTAAATTAATTCAGTATTATCAACTCAGTTGATAACGTAACTCGGCCACCGTTTAGAGTTTCGAAGCTGACGTTTCCAGCGTTAGCCCGGCCCTCGTTAGAGAGAATGCCCTTCGTCAGAGCGTCAGCGTCTTACACGAGTTAAAAAGAGCCAAATAATCTTGTAAGTCACGGTGTTTAAACAGCGTCTAACTTTTTCGTTAAAACTCCAAACAGAATTGTAAATGAAACGGATACCCGTAATTCAATAAGCTTAGCGTTCGGAAAAGTCTCGAGTTTTCTTTTTCGTACTTTTGTGTACATATTTCTATAAACAATTTAATTTTTGTTTGGGTTATCTTACGTACGTGACAGCAGTTGTTTCTTGCGTTTTCATTCAAAAGTTACGCGGGAAATAATTGGCACGCGGCCGGCCAGAATTCATCCCATCGCCCATGCCCGACATTTCACCACTGTGTTCCGCTGTGTTGCCATAATATCGATAACTCACCTGAGTTGTATTAATTGAATTCAATAGGATCAAGGAACAATTCGGCAAAGAAGAAATCTGAATGAAGAAACAAGAATGGAGAAACGAAAGCTAGAGGACGCTCTAGACTTAGAAGCGATAGTGGAGTGTCTTGTCAATCATTCCGTTGGAAGTGCTTGTCCGAATGTTGCCCAGGGTTTACTTGTTGACTTATTTAAGGTTTCTCTTTAGCTCTCTCTGAGTATTTCTCAGAACAAGAAAAAAAATTAATGATTTTAATCTTTGCAAAGATTTTGAGATACAAATGAGATGGAAAGAGGAGAGCTTTAGTGTGGTCTGAGTAATTTAACTATAGAACCTGTTGAGGTCGACACATTTTTCCTTATATTGAAAAGTTTCTTGTAGTTCCGTTTAGTTTTCATACCATACCATATATTGAAATATCTTGTTTTACCAAACTGACACTGATATATCAGAACGCAAAATATTTTCCTCAGTACCTGTAACCAAAATTGCGCAGTACTCTGTTACGACTTAAAACCACTAGAAGCTGTGCCCTGTCGGTTGGCGCATGTGCATACTTGTTTTCGTCATGCCAATAAAGGGAGCGCCCTTTCCATTACCGACCTTGCAGGGGAGTAGCTGGAATTTTCAAAGGGGAGGGGAAGCTGGGGGATACATCAAAGTTAGATAGGCTGCATGCCTTGCATGAGGTGGTTCATACCGCCACTCTACCTTAGTTGCCCGAGGGCCTCAGTTATAAAGGAGCTGATTACCAACTAAAAATGCTCTTGATTGTCAAACAATCAAGAGTAAGGCACACTAACCACTTAAGTCCAGTTGTATACCCAACAGATAAATCCCTATCCAGCGGATAACTGCGAAAAAAACGTAGAGCACTATCCACCAGATAGATATTTATCCTGTGGATAACATTATCCATGCTTTGAACCGAGGCGTGGTCACTCAATCTAACAATACCATTATACAGTTCCTCCACATCACCTCAGCTTTCACAAGTATTTTTTGGAAAAATGTGTTGCTTTTATTATAATTAAATCACCCGAAAAATTTTAATGCTTGAATTTACTTACGTAAACAATTATATACATAAACAACTGTTGTATCAATTTACTATACATCACTTAATGGCTGCTAGCAGCAGTCTATTATAAATCTGATTCGTTTATATTTATCTTGTTATCATAACTGTTCTCTTTAGTTATCAAAATTAACTGTCATGTACATGACCACAAGCTACTTATTATATTCACAAATATATATTTCAAATCGTTGTCAAGTTTGGTCAACCAGTGAATTCTTTGGATAAGCAACTCAGTGCATAACAATAACACTTGTATTGTTCAAGTGAGACAAAACATTTTTGGATTATAAGTAACATAAATACCAAATGCAGCATTTTTTGCACAGCAAACTTGGCCATGTACAAAAAGAAAAAAAAAAAAAGCTTGGCCTCATACTGGTGTGACCTGCGTCTTGGGGTAAAAACTTTTTTGCTCTCATAATTACAATGATACTGTTTCAAATTTGTGCATATTATGTGGTAGTATATTATAAACTGAACATGAATCTATTGTCACTTTACATTATACACTGGAACTTGAGCTTGCTAAATAATATTTAGCCTCATTGCATTGAGGTTGGTTTTCATTAGCGTCTTAGTTGGCGACAGAGTCAAAGTGATACAAGGTGGAAAAAACCAAACAAATCAGAAGCAAATTATCAACACTGCTTATGACTCTGTTGGTTATGATCTATAAAAACTACCATAGTATATATGCCATTGCTTGCACAATATAGTTTTGTCAAGACCATAAGCATCAAATTCAAAAGCAGAATTATATACAACCATTTTCAGTTGGTTGGGGCCTGATGGACGTCTAAATTGTGGCGTTGTCACTGGCCACTGGCTTTGTTTCCAGTGTTTTCAGTGCCAACATGTTGTTTGACCTCTAATGACAGGCTCTCATGTTGCTGGGTAGTTTTGACACACAGCTATTGAGATTTAGTTACCTTCGGAAACAAGGAAGGTTGCTCATGACCACATTGTTACTCTGCAGTCAAAATTCCCATTGTCAAATATTTCTGCACCTCACTCAACTGATTATCATGGTAGAACAAAATGGAACTACTCTGATTCTTTCCACTCATGAATATCCTCACAATTCAAATTTTTTTCATAAAAGGGGAGGTGCTCTTACAAGTTTGAGTACCACTTCAACACTGTCCCAAGTAAACACCAACCATAATGAGGTTCACTAAGCCTACACAAAATAATAAATTAATACATTTTAATGTAACTTAAGCTTCAAGATGCTTAGGCTCTTACAAGTGCTCTGACAACCATCATAATATACAAACTTAAATTTGCCGGCACTTCATGTCTTCAAAGTTCTCAAGTTTTTTCCTAAACCTTGAGATTATATTTCTAGCATAATGCTGAGAAATTCTTAATCCACAAGTTTTGCATTTAATTTTAGAGAAATGACAACTGTTGCAGTGTTTGAAATTAGAGCTTATCCATGTAAGCCTCACAGAGTTGTGCATGTGGATTAATGCACATGCTTACTCTGTTAATTCATACGTAAATTCAGACAATTGTACCCAGTTTGTGTCTACTTGCACAGATCCACTGGTGGATTTGTAACCGTTCCAACATTTGGTGATGATCACTACCTTGGAGAACTCACAATAATGGGAATGCATGTGAACATATGTCAGTTTTTCAGTCTCATTCATTTTGTTTGGGAATGTCATCTCACTAATGAGAAGCTTGAATTGGCATTGTAGGTGACAACATTGACAATGTCATCTTTTGGAATGTAACGACTGCTGGCATCTAAATTAGTGTTATCAAAGAATCCACTCTCTTCGTAAATCTGCAAAACAAACACCATAGCCAAAACAATATCAACATCCCTCTTCTCAACCCATATACTCTCTAGATCTGATTGTCAATTGTTGCCTCTAGCTGCTAAACATTTCCTTACAAATCAGCTACACCTGATTAAAAAAATATAGTGAAACTTCTATTACACAGACACCCTCTGGACCTTCTCAATGTCCACTTAATAGAGGTTTGTTTGGGGAATGTGAAGTCTGATAAAAGAACTCTTAAATCGGTCAAAGTTTTCCCTTTGTATCAATCTTTAAATGTGTCTATCTTTTGATTTATAAAAATGTAACCAGCGCTGTAAACTGATTTGGAGAAAAGCATCACATAAACGTAACAATAATTTACAAAGATGAATCTAAAATTAAAACTGTGTAGTTATTTCGTTTGTTAGTTATTTTCAATGATAAATTTATTCATAAAGCGTAGTCCAATTGGCGATTAAAATTAGAGTTTGTGAAACACTTTCATTGTAACAATTAACTGATAAAGATCCACCGCAATTAAAGATTCTAAGGGACGGGCGGAAATATTGTATTCTCTTTCCGTAGTCTCCTTAACTTTCGAGATTAAAAAAACATATTAAAAATATTATTCAAACAGGAAGTTAGGCCAGAAATGGGTTACAAGCCTTTGAAGTGACCCATTAATAACACAGGTGTATCCTACGCTCTGTCTGCGATAAGACAACTGCGTGTTAACTAAATCGAAGGATGAATAATTAGCAAACAAAGAACGATATCACGAAGAATGCGAAACGACGAAATTCGACATCGAAACAAGTAGTGGTATGACACGTGTGATTTCATTACATGAACAAAATATTTCATTAAAGGGTTAGATTACGTATCGAAGAACTTTGAAGTAACTGTATGTAACTGTTGGTCTTGCTATAACTAAATACGAATTGATACGCAACAAAATAAATTAGAACAGTTTTGATCGAAACTACGATTGCCCAATGGACGGAACCAGTTCGAAAAAAGGAAAAAATGATTTGAGGTAAATTTCGAGAAATAACAGCTGGCTCAAATTCTCTGTGATCATGTGTTTGATGTAAGATAAGCATTCCTTTACCCACCTGTAATCTCCAGAATGTTAGTGATGAATGAAGAAACAATAAACCCAGTGCAAAGCTCGATACAAACACGATGAAGAAATGAAGAAGAACCACGCGATCGAATCTTAAAAAAAAACAACACAGATCGTCTGTCATTTGTCCAAATCATAACTTGTACTAATGTCATTATTGTCTTACTTGCTGGCAGTATCCCCGCTTGTATTTGTGCAAGTAGAAGACGAATTATTGTCAGAGACTTTCCTTTCCCGTTCAGCCATTTTGCAATTGTTGTTGATGACTGCGTTATTGGCTGGAAGGTTTAGTTCTACTTCAACGGAATCGCTGCTCAGCGGTCAACTTAAAAAAATGACGTATGTTCTTGCACAATCTCGAGCCCAGGGTCATTTGAGTTTCTTGTCAGCGGTGTACTTGCAACGAGATATTCTAACAAGAATATTAGTAGAGCCTGCGCTATTTTTTTGTCAGCGGAGAGGAAAACAAAAAAATGGCGCCTATTTCGCTTAAAGATCCAAACATACAGGCACTTGCCGAAGAGTTGGTAAAAGAGCTGACCAGTTTTAAGGTAATTGGTATCTTTTTTACCACAGTGTAAAATGATATTTCTGAAAGCAAATCGGTTTCATTTTTTCCAGAGATCTTCAAGAAATTTTACTCTCTCTGTCCAGTTCGTCTTATCTAACTTTCGGTGAGTTGAAATTTGATTTTGCAATGGTAACATGTCTCAGTCCTTGAAGCATTGATGAGGCACACGTTTGACGAAAAATGCAGTGATAAAAAAGAAAAAGGTTTCTTTAGTTCCTGCTAGTTTGTGATTTTAAACTCAGATTTCTTGACGTGTCGTGTACTTGTCGATAGGCCGTTTGTTGATATATTGGTCGTGGTTTGCAAAAGACACTTGACCAGATTAATTAAAACAGGAAATCCAAAATAACTAAGACTGCAAGCAATTAGATTTTCAATGCAGTGATTTTTTTCAGTCCTTTTTTGTCTTAAGTGGGCTTACTTTACAGGTACCACCAGTTTTTGGATGTCAATAGCCAAAAAGTGGAAAGGAATATTGATGGGTGAGTTAATATCAGTGGATATATTTGAATAAAAATTTTTCTTGAAAATGAATAAATTGTATAGCTGTGTAATTAATTATGATAAATTTAAATTATTTTGCTCATGCAGTTTTGAATTGTTACAAGAAATATGCTTAGTAATTTTTGTGTACTTAACCCAGTAACTTCCAGAAGTGATCAAGATGTAAATTCTTCATAATTATTCATACATTACCTAGCAAACAGGTAATGAGAATACTCAAACCTTATCAGGTAGAAGTTGTTATCTTGATCTAATACCAAATTCTTGCAACAAATTTACAAGGAAATGTGTAAGAGCCAGTTGGGAGAGTTAGCGATCAGGGCTGGGTTGTTCAAAGCTGGGTTTAGATAACCCAGGGTTAGTGTGAAATCGGATTTCAGCTCTGGAAGCTTTAAAGGAAAATTCAGTAGAATTCTTTTTGTCAACAATTTGATGATTAGATGCTCCATATAGAGTAGAGGAAAATGATCCCAAAAAGGCTATCGAACAAAGAAGTATAGAAACCCAGATTAAAATTTAAGCCTGGGTTAGCGCTAATCGGCTTTCGAAAAACTGGGCCCAGATCTTGGGAGTTAAAGGGTTAAACATCAGAGCAAGTGACCAAGACAGAATTTCTCCTTACAATATCAGTACAATATCAAGCAGACAAGTGATGAGAATAAAGAAAAATCTTAATTAGGGGATTATTAGTAGACCCAATACCAAATTCTCCAAACTAACATCACAAGAACTATATGGCAGACTGTAATGAGATCTTGGGAGTTAAAGGGTTAAAAGACATTATAATATTTGAATGAAGAGACATACACAAAGTTAAATGAGATGTGCATTCATGTGATGTATTTTGCTTGAATCTTATTGACAGTGTTTGCCAGAAGCTGAAAGTTCATTCTCAGTTGGAGAAGGCAGAAATTTTGAGAGATTTATGTAACAAGTTTCTGAACTTGCCTTTAACTACACAGTCCCAGGAATTGATAAAGGTACATTTTATTTGGGAGTAGGTTATTCAGAATTTTTTTCTAGCTCATGTGATTTTATGTATCAAACACTTAACCCTTTCACTCCCACAAGTGATCAAAACAGAATTTCTCCTTACAATATCAATACAATATCAAGCAGGCAGGTGATGAGAATAGAGAAGAATATCAATCATGGGATTATTAGTTGATCCAATACCAAATTCTCTGAACTAACATCATATGAATTGTATGGCAGATAGTAAGGAGAATTACCAATTGGATCTTGGGAGTGAAAGGGTTAACCCTTTGACTGCTAAGAGTGACTAGCATCTAATTTCTCCTCACAATATTACACCTCAATCACCTATTATGGTCACAAGAATAACAGAAATGATCACCATTTTGTCAGATGGAGGTTGTCATCTTGATCCAACACAAAATTCTTATAACGTCTTCATGAGAAAAAGTGTGACAGCTTGACAGAAGAATTAACAATCAGATCTTGGCTGTTAAAGGTTTATCAATGAGTAACTGCTTGTTTTTTTTTTATTAAATTTACAGACAGATGCCCATTATTCTCTCATCCTGTTATTGTTAACTCTTGCTGATTCTCCAACTAATGTTGATTACGGGCCACCTCAATCTCAACAATCTTCAGGTATGGGGAAGGTTTTTGCTTGGTGCCCGTTGCTGGCTGAGTAAGGGGTGATCCCCATCTATAATTTGGGTGGTGATCACTTTGTAAAGGACAACAAATGGCTTGTAGGTAATGCACCCATGATCCTATGATATCAAAACATATCTTCTCAGTGATAAGGTTTAAATAAACTCTTGACTATCTCAAGTATCAGCACCATTTTGAAAAATAAAGGAATTGGATTAAAATCCTGTTTTGAGCAATTGGTTGTTATTTGTGTGATGTGTCATTTTGCCTTGAAGTCCTAAAATTGGTTGTCTCTTCCATGTTTTAATTGTAGAAGAGGAGTGGTTTGACTGGAAAAGTTATTTACTTGATGGAGAAGAAGAAGAAATTCTTGGCCTGCCTGTTCAGTATGATCAGGTATTGACTTTAATTTACCGATTTTGTTTGTTTTTTTTGGAGGAATTCCCTTGGAGTAAACAAACATGATATTCATAAAATAGATTGTTGAATCTCCGAACTGAGTGAAGTTTCTCAGTCTCGATCTAATATTTTGATAAAATTGTTTTTACATGATATGTTATTTACTTTGTGTTATATTTGCAGGATTGGTCGGATGAAGAGGTAAAAACATTTTTCTGTTGTAAATAACATCGTTTTAGATATTGTGTCTTGTTTGCCAACTGTTGAGATATCTTTGGTCCACCATGGCCATGTTACATTTTAACCCTCAAAGTCTCACTAGTGACCAAGACAGAATTTCTTCTTACACTATCAGTATGATATCAAGTAGAAAAGTTATGAGAATAAAGAAAAATATCAATTAGGGGATTACTGGTTGATCCAATTCCAAATTCTCCAAATGAACGTCACATGAATTGTATAGCAGACAGTAAGGAGAATTACCAATGAAATCGTAGGAGTTAGAAGGGTTGAATGTTTCACTCTAAGATAAGAGAGCCAACTCTTCCCACACATGACTATGCACTTCATGATTTGCTAATGCTGAGAATTGCATAATCCATCAACTGAAGGCAATATAGCTTGGTTGATAATTTTTCAGATTCTCAATGCATCACTGCTTGATATTGTAATAATAAAAATGGGGAAAACTAACCCATGAATCAAGTTGAGAGTGAAATGGTTAATTAAAGCTGTTATTCTTATACAGGATGAGGACTTGGATGTGATCAGTGATTCTGGGATCAGCGTTGTTGAGAGGCAATTGGCTGACAATGAAGAAGAATCTCAGAGAAGTGTAGAGCACAATGTCAGTGATAGAGAAGAGATCATAAGCCCCAGGGGTGGCAGGGTACGGTTACTGTAAATAATAATGGAATATTAACAGATATTCAAAGGAATCTTGACTGGTCAGGTAGAGTTTTCATTGAAAACTTTAATAGCAGGGTAATAGGCTAATTGAATGGCTAAGTAACAAGTTTGTATTTTTCATCCTCGGAATTGTCAGTTACTCACCGACCAATGCTAACAGCATTGCTCTGCCTCCCCCCCCTCCCAAAGAACAAAATTTAAAATCTAAGTGGTTTTTTTGTTGTTTTTTTTTTTCAGGACGGAAGCTGGATTTCAGATCACATAGTTCCTCAATATTGGGAGAACACATCCAACAATTTAACTCACACAAACACATCAGAATGGAATTGTTCCATAGCAGAATCATGGTACAGTACATCTCTATTTAACCCTTAACAGTCCCTAGCATCAGTATGCAAACTCTCCATACTGTTCTCTATACATTTCCTAAGGTGCTGACAAGGAGAATTTGTTTAACAATCAAGAGCCTCTTTAGTTGGTGATCATTTCCTTTATTCTCGTAGCCTAAATGTGTAATTTGGGGATGATATTTTTAGGAGAAATTAGATTTAATCACTCTTAGGGGTCAAAGGGTTACGAAGTCTTACATAAATGTTTAGGATCAATATCAGTGTCTGGGCAACTGCCCACCTACCCCTCCCCTAACCCAACATTAACCCTAACTTGTTATCATTTGGCTGTTGTTGAGTCAGGGGAGGGGTAGGTGGGCAGTTGCCCAGATACTGATATTGATCCAATGTTTACTTAGTAGTACTGATTGAAATTACTTTGAATTCAACTCTTTAAATTCCAATGCTCTCTAATACTGCGGTCTCAATCATATACACCCTAACATCAGTATGCATATTCTCCATACTGTTCTCTATACATTTCCTAATATGCTGACCAGGAGAATTTGTTTGAAAATCAAGAGTAGTTTCAGTTTATGATCATTTTTTTTTGTAGTCATGACCTTAACATATGATTCAGAAGTGACACTGCGAGGAGAAATAGGATGTTAGTCACTCCTGGGAAATTTAACCCTTTAACTCCCAAGATCACATTACTAATTCTCCTTACTGTCTGCCATACGGTTCTTGTGATGTTAGTTTGGAGAATTTGGTGTTGGATCAATTAATAGTTCCCTAATTAATGTTTTTCTTGATTCTCATTACTTGCCTGCTTGATATTGTATTGATATTGTCAGGAGAAATTCTGTCTTGGTCACTCATGGGAGTTACATGGTTGATGAAGTGGTTTCTCTTTACAGTTTTACAGCTTTACAGTTTTACAGCTTTACAGTATAAGCATTATCTAACATTAAATCTTCATTTTTTTTTAACTCTGTAAACCCAGGGATAGCTATCAAAGTGGACGCAATCCATTTTATCACAGCAATTGTAACAAGACACTCACAGAGACTCAGATTGTGAGGGAGACCTTGTGGTGAGGCGTAACATTGATCTGTTCTTGCCTTTTGAATCTTTTGCCTATTTCTTGTCATTATTACACACCAAAACATCTTATAAGATATTTGTATCAAAGCTTACAGTTTACATCTGTCTGTAGCCTTCATTAATTTACACCACTAGGATTTTTGTGCATGTATTCACAACTGTAATATGAAACAAATTAAAAGGAAAAAATCAAATCAGACTGGTTACAAATTAGAATTTTAATCAAACCATGGTTTTCTTTGTAGGATGCTTGCTGGAGCACAAAACACATTTGTGTACAGACATAGACAGTATGGCAGAATAACTGTCCAAGGTGGAATACAAGTTCTTCACCTCACTCCAGTAAGTTAGTTGAGGCTAGAAATCTCTCCTCACAATTCTGTCTATTAACTGCATTTGCTGTGTTTAAAAATTTCATGATGGTTTAAAATTTTCAAAGCAGTTTTTTATTTTTACAGTATTCATTGTCATAGTTGAAACAAACCAAAAAAAGCCATAATGCTGTTGATTGAAAAACTTTTAAATCAAGAAAATAAATTTCCAAACTGTTAAGAGCAATCCTGCTGAATTTGAAAAAAATTCCAAAATATTTTAGGCAGTAATACAGGTTACTACAGGCAGCATTTTTTGCCATTTACTGCCTGAAAAGGAGGACACTGTAGATAGAATGGTAGATATTTTATTTATTAAGATTTAATACTACATTTCCAGTATTTGATCAAATATTACTTTGCAAATGTGTATTAAAAAAAAAGAAAAAAAAGAACTCGATGAAATGTGACAAAGAAATGTAATTAGTAATTACTGGCCTAGATTGAGCATGATATCATGAATTATTAAAGCAAAGGTCTGAGTTCTCTGCTAAAGCTAAAGGCTGAGGCAGATAACAAAGATACCTGGTTCATGATATAATGCAGAAAACCAAATTTCAATACTTGTCTTTTATACATTTCTTGAACAATCTGCAGAAGAAGACACACAGGTATTGGGTTGTTTTGTCAACTTTGCATGCTATTGTTGATTGACTGTATGCTCTTGACCAATCAGAGTTTAAATAGTAGGTCTAATGTATAATAGTTTTCTTAATAAGACATGCAGTATCAGTGTAGGTCCCATTTATGCACAATTTGAAGATGTAAGAGCCTAGCTTGTTATTATACTTACAGGTAATGTAGTTGTGGTTGAAATTGGTTATCTTTTTATGGCATGTTCCTTTCAGGAATCTCTGTCCAGTTTGTTGTCATCGTTTGCTTTGGCCGGAGAGGAGAGTCTGTTTTTACAGAAGTTTATCTCGTCGGTTGTTGATCCACAAAGCAAGCCAACACAGACATTACAAGCATTTGTAAATTCACTGTCTGGTTACTTTAAGGTAATACAGAGCTCAAAAACTAACAGCATGAGCCATCTAACTTGAATTTGTTTTCTAATGTTTGGAGACCCTTCTGAAATACTTGTGATTGTGTAAGAAATACTGGTATTATTTTAGACAAGTGTGAAAAAATTTTACATAGAATTTGAGTGTTAGTTTGGACGTATTCTTTGTTCTGCCCAAAGACAAAGTTTCTTTCATCTCTTTTCAGGAATTCAAATCACTTCTTTCTTCCCTTGAAAAAGCCATTATCAAACAGGGTAATTAAAAATAACTAAAAGTTGTTTTTCTGTGTCGATAATATTGTATTCTTGGACCTGTTTTATGCTACTGATATACTTTGTCTTAAGTGATAACAAAAGAATGAATGCCTACAACTATAGTTAATTAATTTTTAATAAATAGGTATTAAATATAATTTTTCTTTTAAGTGTGATTATAGAACATATTAAAATCACTGATTAAATTGATGTTATACTTCATATTTATAATTTTTGCATAAATTCTCTAAATAGCAGTGAATGCTTATTAAATGCAGTCAACCCTTTAACTCCCAAGATCTCATTAGTAATTCTCCTTTCTGTCTACCATACAGTTCTTGTGATGTTGCTTGGAGAATTTGATATTGGATCAACTAATAATCCCCTAATTGATATTTTTCTTTATTCTCATCACTTGTCTGCTTAATATAGTGTTGATATTGTAAGAAGAATTTCTGTCTTGGTTACTCGTGGGAGTTAAAGGGTTAAATGCAATTTAACAGAGTTAGCTACAAAGAGCATCAGCATTCTCTAGTAGTCAGGGTTTTTTTTACAAATGCACATGTGTCGGAATTCCATATACTCTTTGTTTGAGGCGTTCTTGTGTGTGCCTTGAGTGTGAACTTGCAGTGTTGTGAGGGGAGGTGTCAGCTCATTGTCCAGGCAGTTTTCCCTATCCCTTCCCTCCCTCTTTCCACTGTTTATTCAGTGTGATGGGTGTCTGTTTCCCTTTCCTGTGTGAGGACTCACGGCTGGGTTGCCAGGATTTTCTAGCCATGGGAGAAGTCTCCATCTAGGAACTAGCTGCCAATAGTGGAAGCTCTTGGATGTTTTGGGCACCCAACCTCCACTTAACGATGCAGTTGTTAAAAGTTACCTTTTTACAATGGTGTAGACTTGTCATGATATACTGTGCACATAATTGATTTTCCAGAAGAGTCCATTTCATTATTCCTGCTTCAAAACAAACTAAGGACAAAACTAGAAGAGGTTAGTTAAAAAGTTCACCATTATTCTGCATCTGATATTTAATTTCAATCATCCATTTTATCATTGACAGATCTTCACCTAAGAAGTGGTGGCTAGTGGGGGATATTTACTTAACTGTAAACACTCTTAACAGTGAGATAATAATGCACAAAATATGATTATTTATTTTATAACTAATTTATTCCTACAAAGACTACAATATTTTCAGGTGAAAAGCAAAGGATATTTTGAGTTTGAGTAGCCAATCTGAGCGAGCCTTCAATGTTATACTCTGTTTTTGCTCATACTAGTTTTGTTTATATTTTGAACTAAATGAAAGTTATAAATTTGAGTTTTCCAAAAAATGTAAGAATGGGAATTGCCAGCAGTATCATTATGCATGCTATCAGCAAAATATGGTTGGATAATAGTGGCTACATTGTGTTCTAAAATATTTCTGGTTTTGTTTATCAGATATCTTCCTTGTATAACATATATCGAGCTGCAATTTTAAACACAGAAGGAATGAATACTGCCAAGGTAAATTAAGGGATGTATTGTAATGAAACCCTTTATCTCTCAAGATCTGACTGTAAATTCTCCCCTCTAGCTGCTACACAATTTCCTTGTGTATCAGTGAAGAGAATTTGGTTGTAGATCAAGATGACAGCTTCTACTTGATAACTTGATAAGTTTGAGTATTCTCATTTCCTGTTTGATGGTTAATGTATGGTTATTATGGAGAGAAGTTACAAGTTGATCACTTCTGAAAGTTATAATAAAGGGTTGAATGTTGAAAAAGGGAAATGTTTTGAGCAAAGTGAGTTTATTGCAGACATATTGTTAGTAGCAACTTCTTGGTTTTGTATTTATCAGAAAACTTGCAGGCTGCTGACAACATTGTACAGAAATATCATTCAGGCTGATGGACTTGGAAGTGCGGCAAAATGGAAGGTGAATGTGAGAATGATTTTGATAATTTAAGGAGAAATTAGATGCTTGTCACTCATAGAGGTGAAAGAGTTAAATGTTTTCAAGACCCACAATTAGTTGAAGTACTTTTTGCCACCTATACCTGTTAGGATAAGAGTAAATATACAATTTCACTCCAAAGACCTAAAAATTTATTATATGCATGGTCTGCTTCACATTTTGTACATTCTTAGCTCTGGTGTTAAGTCAAGCAGCAATTGTCAAGAAGTTGACAATTTTTTATTCCTCTTATCATCACTTTTCTGCTTGAAAATGCATCAATTTGATGATATAAAGTGAATTTAATAACTATATATTTGTGTGGAATGAGAGCTTCCAATTGATGAAAATTAGGCATCACTAAAACTTTTGCATTGTATATTCTGACCTATGAGGTATATGCAAGTCGCCTTACAAAAGTAAACAAGCTGTATGAATGAACATACTTGATTGAATTGGGTTTTTTTTCATTTTGGCTCAATAATTAGAGCGCTAGACTCCAGGTTGAGAAGTATGGGTCCAAGACCTGGCTGGGACAATATGTTCTGTTTTTGGACAAAATAATCCACTCTTACAGTGCCTCTCTACATCCAGGAGTATAAATGGGTACCAGTAAATTGTTTGGGATGGCTTGTGAAATGTTAGGGGGGGGGGTAACCTTGTGACAGATTGGTATCCCATCTAGGGGAGAGTACCTAACCCTTTAACTGATTGACCAAGACAGAATTTCTCCTTACAATAGCAAGCAGACAAGTGATGAGAATAAAGGAAAATATTAATTAGATGATTATAAGTTCATCCAATACCAAATTCTCCAAACTAACATCACAAGAGCTGTATGGCAGACAGTAAGGAGAATTACTGACAAGATCTTGGGAGTTAAAGGGTAATCTCTGGCTGGATGGGTCACTTGGCTTGAGTACAGGCTTATTAAGTCCATTAATAATCTTATTAATAACCTTTTACCTACCTTATTTTGGATTTTCAGGTCAACTTGTTTTTGAAAATTTTTCTTCAAACTGTTGAGCCATGTCTTCGGTTTATTGACGAGTGGGTGACATCAGGTCATGTTCATGATCCACATGATGAGTTTTTTATTGAAAGGTAGGTAGTTTGGTAGCTTGATTGTTATGTCTTGAGATGTTGTGTGAATCTGCAACTGAAAATGAATGTCAACCATATTCTGCTTACTCCTAAGACAATTGGTGTGGTGAGCGGTTTTGTACTTTATGTACAAATATATTGCACAATTTCTGGCTACCAAAATTTTTTTAAAATATTGAGCTTGGGGATTGTTTTGTCTAAATATCTGAGTGAGCTTCTTTTTTATTGCAATTATTTTTATTTCTAGAGTTCAGTCCATCACTGTTGACAGTGAGTCCTTTTGGTTGGATGGTGTGGTCCTCAGGTGTGCCAATCAACCACTGGACAGTGTTGTGCCTTGTTTTTTACAAGATTTTGTTGATCAGGTAATATCTGGGGTACTAATTTAAGTTACACTGTGCCAACATCTGTAATTCCTGCTGAATAAGATACAAAGTAATGTTTTAATATCAATGATAAATATGGTACATTGTGAAATTAAGATTATCATTTTTGCTAGTATCACTCGAAAATGGTAATTTTCATTGTATTTCATTGAGATATAAACAAGTTCTTATGTCATGGATCTTACAACTGTTGTAAGTTTTAGAGTATAGAAAATGTTTTACCATTGAATTAACTCAAGGTTTTAGTAACCTGATTCCTAAATATACAAGTACAAGTCAGAGTGATATACAAAAATGAATAAATAAGCTTTGTAAACAAATAAACACAAAAGACATACACAAAACTATTTAAACTAAAATTACACAGATTCCAAGGTGGTAGCATGTCACTAAGAGAGTTCTTTGCACAGATTTTAATTGTAAAGAGTATGGTAATTTTGGTATATAATGATGGTATTTTAATTTTGCTTTTTCATATTGACAGATATTCCGTGCTGGGAAGTCTGTAGAGTTAATTGAAGGCCTTGGAAAGGTAAAAGGATAGAATTTTAGATCTTATTTTCATTATTTAGGTTATATCAACATGTATAACATCTTGCTTCGGTTACAGTTCTCAAACCAATACAATAAATATTAAATAATTACTAAAATCCTTTTTAAATTTAAAGTCATATTTTCCTTTCATCAGATTGGTAAACTTCACTCTTTTCAAACTAGAGGTCAGTAGCATTAGTTTTAATTATTACTTTTAAATTTATTTTTTTCTGGGCAATGCAATTATAATAATAATATATTATCATAAATTATATCATTAATTCTAGCAAACTTCAAAATGGCCAATGCCTGCTGAAGGAAATCAGAGTCTATTAACTTCATACAACTGTTCTTAGACTTATTAACTTCATGAAATCAGTTTTGATTTTTTTCATTGTAAAGAATAATACTGTATTTATTTATTTGCATACAAAATGCTTGGAAATATTTCATCACCAGTTCCTCTGACTCCCCTGCTTGTCATTAAGCCTCATGAAATATCTTACCTTTCTCAGCAAAATCAGTCACTGGAATTTGATTTTTCCTTTTTTTTTTTCTTCTTCTTCTTCTTCTTCAAATGTAGGGCCTTTGCACCAAGAGTTTTTGGATAAATTGTTGACTACTTTATCAGATATCTCTAGTGAGTGAAAAAACAAACCATCATGTGTTATGTGTTATTTGTAATGTCGTGATACTTTAATGTCATCTTGTGTCATCTTATAACATGATGAGTTGTTTTGTCCTCTGAGTGATATTTTGATTTGTGTTTCACATAAGGAAGAAAGTTTGCTGCATCTCCCATTTTTTTAACCATAGCATGTTATTTTACTTGCAGAAACATCAGATCAAGAAGATGGTTCAGCTGTTGATGAAATGAGTCTCTTGAATACCATAACAGATTCTAACCAAATCATGTCGGTTATTGAAGATACTGGTGACCATGTTCTGAAGCTTGCATTTGTGGAAACAGAAGCACCAGTTGATCAGAGATATTCCTTGCAAATAAGGTATTCTTTTGCTTACTGTTTTATCAATGATTTTCATTGTGTTTTTTGTCCATCTATATAATTTAATAGTTAACTTGATATATTTTTTTATAGCTCTTGTAGTATAATTGTGATATACGAAATAAATGCCTTTGAAAGCATAAGGATTCATTTAATAATTAGGGTTGAATGCCACTGAAGTCCTAAACTAGGTTTTGATTCTTCCTGTGTGTCAATTTTTTACGGTACTGAAAGTTTTTAGTTTTCAGTTTTCCTTCTGTTGATCCTAATACAGTATTTCCTTGAATAAGCACCCAGACACTCATTTAAAAATTTGATAGACAGGATAGGGTAGGGTGCTTATAGGAGGGAGGGTGCTTAGTTGAAAGGAGGTGCTTATTATTTTCCTGTACTGATTCCATAGTACTTGAAGTTTAAAAAGTTTTATTATAAAGTGGCAATAGAAACAGGTTTCCCTTGTGTCCCTATGATAAAAGAAAGTGTAGGGTGTTTGGTAGTTTTCAGTGGAATCTGCCCTTTTAACTGATGTTTATTTTTTATACTGTAGCTCTACTGCAGAAAAACTGGACAGGATTTGTTCAGGTGATACAGCATTGATTTTGAGAGGCTATTTTTTCCCCTTACCTTTGTTAAAATAATTTGTGATCAGTAAACTGTCAGTAGTAACAATTAAAACAAGTCACTGCTAAAAAAAATTTCATGAACAGGCAGCTTTTTTTGAAACCCATAGTTGAATTTCACAAAAACATTTATTTAATAGCGGAGCTTGCAGAGTGTAGCCCCATAATTATAAAAAATAGTAGTAACCCATCAAGCCAAAAAAATTTGGATGTACAACTGTATGACCATACGACTGTACAAGGTGCTACTTTTAACATGCGTGGTCAACTGTACTGCGGGCATGCTGACGCCACAGTTTTGTTCAGTAGTCCAGTGGTCAGTGCACTGGGCTCTGAGTTGGATGACCCAGGTTCTAGTCCTGGTCATGGCAAGGCGTTGTGCCCTTGAGACATGCACGGGAAAAAAAAATGTGAGCTCTGCTTTTAGGCTTGGCTAAATCTATATATTATGCTTTTACATTTTTGCAATGGTTGACACTCTTCTACTCTCTATCTGGCACATGTTACAACCAACCAGCTACAATATTGCTTTGCATATATACCTTCAAAAGAATACATAAGAAAGCTTTTCAGAGCCTCTACATTTCAAACAAAATATTTTGTGAGGGAGCATGCTGTGACCCCGGGAAAAAGCTCTCAAATTGTCGGCTATCTACTCCCTAACTTATTTAGAGCCCTGTGTATATTTACATAAGTTTGGAATCACTATTCATTTGTCTTTAGGTGTTGGTAAATTGCTCAAACCGGTGGAGCTGTTGCTTTCAGAATGCCTAACACCTCTGCTTAAAGATTGCTGTACACAGGTTGGTTGGCTGTAGGAGAGGAACATGTGAAAAGAAAATTCAAATTGTGGTTGTTTACCTAATTTGATTTATCTCTTTTTTAGGGAAGCTGTTTTGTCACTCACTTGTTGAAAACAGATTATTGTCTTTTGGATCATTTAGCTGCTATGAGGGTTGGTTAAAATAATTTTTTTTCTTGCAAATTTGCTGCTTTTAATTACTAGATTACTAGATTCAATTGCCCGTAAAAAGCTAATTTTTGATCAATTTTTTGTTATAGAATTTCTTCCTCTTGGAGGCTGGTGATGCAATGCATCAATTTTACATTGAGATATTTAATAAGGTAAAGTGTTAGATGCAACTTCAGAACCTTTTTCAATGTTTTTCTTTTTCTTATTTGATGAACCCTTTAACTCCTAAAGGTGATTAACATAAAACTTCTCCTTACAATATCCATACATTCTTCAGCAAACAGGTAATGAGAATATTCAAACTTGTCGGGTAGAAGCTGCTATGTTGATCTTGCACCAAGTTCTCATAACTAATTTACAAGGAAATGTGTAGCAGCTACAGGGGAGAATTAACAATCAGATCTTGGGAGTGAAAGGGTTAACAACAGTTGGTCAGTTTAAGAATAGTCAAAAGTAGTTATCTAGTAACTCTTAGCTGTTTTAACAGGCAAGGCATCGCGTAACGTGGCAGGACATTTCATTCTTGAATAGTTTAATACAAGAAGCTCTACAACCTCGCTTTCCAGATGCTGTTGAAAGGTGAATTTTTTTTTTCACTTTCTTGTTGGCTTTCTTTAGTTAGAAAAATATCAACAAGGGATATTTTTTTATTAGACTACAAATTCTCACATCCAAAGTGATAAGAAATGTATAGAAGATGGTGTGGAGAAGTGATATGTAAATGATGTTAGTGGAATGAATATAGTTTACTCATTTTACAATCTTGATTTGTAGGCTGGTTGTCGGTTTTTCATCAAATGGTGCATCAAGCAGGAAACAGTTGGGTGCATCACTTCAAGGACTGACTTTAAACTACAGGGTTGGTTTTGTACTTAAGTAGAAGCCATCACTGATTTACCGAAAGGTTCAGATTTGTGTTGTGTGTAGTATCAGTAAACACTGATATGTGGTTCAGTTTTACTGTTTTGCACAGATATATTTTAAAAGAATATTCATTTGATACCTGCTGCGTAATTATGAAGTCATTAGATTTGTACAGGAGGGTGTAGGTATTTGTGTATAAAAAATGAACAGAAACGGAACCAACATTGAAATTTCACATCTTGCCCTGCATGGTTAATGTGGAATCTACTTCTTAAAAATTACACTCTGTTGGAGGGATAGATCTAAAATACCTATGAGTGACCAAGAAAGAATTTCTCCTTACAATTTCAACACAATATCGAGCAGAAAAGTGGTGAGAATAAAGAAAAATATCATTCAGGAGGTTATTACCTGATCCAATACCAAATTCTCTCCTAAGGAGAATTATTAGTGACATCTTGAGAGTAAAATGGTTTATCTCATAAAATCTATATTTGTTAGTTCTTAGAGCCTCACACCAATGTCTGTTATTTAATGCCAAACTGTAAAACATCATAATTGGGTGTTTTATCATATTTCTTGCAGGCACCATGGCCAGTCAGTATCATAATTGACAGTTCCTGTCAGAAGCTCTACAATCTTGTGTTTTTGTTTCTCTTAAAACTAAAACAAGCCAAGTGGAGCCTGGATGAGCTTAGATTTTCAGGTTTTGAATTACTTTTTTTTCAAAATTTTAACTCTTTTTAAGGATGCAGTATACTTTTACTGTTTAACAATAATAGATTCCATTTTTCTGTGCATCGATTCAGTAATAGGTCACAGATGATGTCAAAATGTGGTATGAAAAAAAAAGTGGCACACATGGCAAAGCCAAGTGTGTCACTGATGTAGTGTTTAGCACTAAAGGACTAGGGATATAGTTAAAAGTTTAGGGTGGAGTGGTACAGGAAGTAAAGAGATTTTCACTGCCTTATCTCCCCCCCTCCCCCCCACCCATCCTGTCATTTGTTTTGTCATAAAATACTGATTTTTTTCTGGTCTGCAAAGTGAGGGTACAGTACATTTTCTTCCTTAACATCTGATGGTGGTCATGTTTGTTAGACCTCAGAGGCAACAGACTTCAGATGAAGACTGATGACACTGATGATGAGAATGAAACAGAGGATGATGGGCAGACACCTGAATCAGGGTCAGGCTCAGGGTCACCTCCTGATCAGAAATTGCAGCATAAAATGTGTGTGTTCAGGTTCAAATTAATGCAGTTTATCAACTGTATTCACAACCACTTTATGACACGAGTAAGTGGAACATTATCATGTAACATGAATTACTGTAAGGTGCATTTCCTCAAGTAAGCACCCAGGTGCTCATTCAAAATTTCAGTTAGAAGGAGAAGCACTCATTGGAAGGAGGGAGTTTAATCAAGGGGTGCTTATTAATAAAATATAAACATGTACCAATTCTACTGTAGTTGAAGCTTAAAATGTTTTCCTTTATATCCACACTATTAAAGAAAGGTGAACAAAACTTGGTCTGTAACTTGCAGTATAGACTTTGAGCTGGGTTAGTAAGAGGTGTATGATGTTATAGGTGTGGTACACTGCTAGTTGTCTGTTTTCTCTCTGCTGTTAGAACAAATTCTACATTTAGGCTTTGAAAGAAATGCGAGACTCAGAGAACAAATTTAAATGGCGTATAAAAGAGACTTTAAAACTTAATTCAAGGGCTGGCAAGAATTTGTGATCTGATCAATAGTTTGCCCAATCGCCATTTTTCAAGCTACCATTTGCCTTTCCCTAACACTGGGAACAGCAATGTTGTGATAAATGTTTTTGTGTGGGCAGCACAATTTTAGTTGTTTGCAGTCCTGTAACATTTGTCCAAGGATTTGAAACAATAAGAGGGATCTGTAAATGTTATTCTTGAGAAATTATGATTATTTACACCCCAGTTATAATCACTGTTCATTTTTAATGATATTTCCTTGCTATATTTTAAATTGTATGATAGATCTTACATTCAACTGTGCTAGAATTCCAAGAAGCATTAGATCAGGTATGATGCTTTCTTGAAAAAAAAGGCTTGTGTTGCTGATTAAAAATTTTTTACCTTAAAAATGAATTGTTTTTCTCTTTAAGATGTAGATTTTTAGTGTCATTTAAATTGTCGACTATCAACACATTTTCAAATGATATGGTGCACAAAAAAAAGCTCTGAGTGACTCCTGGCAACTGTTATATACTTCATTCAGATTGCTTTGTATTTCCTTGTAAAAAGTAGAGAGAATTTGAAGTTGTATTAAAAGGCAAATGTTGAAGCAAAATTTATCAAAAGAAAAAAAAACAAACAAAATTGCTGCACAGTACAGTTGCAATTTTAACTTAGTGTCTTGTTTGTTTATCAGTTTGCTAATTTTTTTCAGGCAAAGGATTTAGATGATCTTATCAAGGCTCATTCCTCTTATGTTGAGAAACTCTATGATCGCTGTTTGCTGAGTCAGAAGGTAAAATGGACATACTGTATTGAAGGTTTTGAACTCTCACAAGTGACAAAGAGAGAATTTCTCACAACAATATCAATATAATGTTAAGCAGACAGGTGAGGAAAATTAAGAAAAATATCAACTAGGAGATTGTTGGATGATCCAATATCAAATTCTCCAAAATAACATGGTAAGAATTGTATGGCATGGAGAATCACTGATGAGCTCTTGAGAGGGAAAATATAAGCTGTCAAAATGTTTGCCCCAAAAAACTGACATTGAAAATTATTTCAGCAAATGTAGTTTTGGAAAATTTGTTTGTTCAGTTAACAAAACTATTGATTTGCTTTTCTTTGTTTATTTTGTTGTTGTTCTTTTTTCATTTGTCAGGTTGGTTATCTGCGTGAAGTTATTCTCAAGGTCCTCAACCTAGTCCTGTTATTCCAAACATATTGGGATAGGGGCACCGAACTCATCAAGTAAGACTGACCACAGTTCTTGTGCATGAAATTCCGAGACACCCATTCCTCTTATCTTGCAAATTATTACATTTATCATTTATTTAAGTTTTTTTTGTTGTTGCAGTGAAGTGAAATTCAAGAAAATTGAAGAGGAATTTACCAAGTGTAACACATTCCTTGTTTCATGTTTGGGAAATATTGCAAAACGAGGAGCTTTTCCACACTGTAAGTGAGCTTTCGCTGTAATTATATGCCTACCTAGTGCAAAACTTGGTAGAGTTTGTTGCAAAGAGCAAGTTAGCTTTTCCAACCAGGTTAAATCACAATTTTGGATAACCTTCTGCAAACTACTTCTGGTGATGTTGGTATCTTCAATAATAATAGATTACTAGTACTCCTACTTAAAACTACCATGAAGAAAAAGACTTGAAATTTTGCTATTCTGACTCCATTTGAGGTAGTTGTTTAGGATATTTTATTTCCACAGGAATTCATCCAGATGTGCTCACAGTTCATCAATCCTTTAACTCCCATGGGTGACCAGGACAAAATTTCTCCCTACAATTTCATTACAATATCAACCAGATAAGTGATGAGAATAAAGAAAAATATCAATTTGAGGATAATTAGTTGATCCAATGCTAAATTCTCTGAACTGATGTTATAAGAATTGTATAACTGACAGTAAGGAAAATTACAAATTTGATCTGGGAGTTAAAGAGTTAAAGTTCACTTAGACTCTCAAGTGGAGAGAGAAAAAATAAACTATTCATGGGAATTGAACTGAGTGGAGTGCAACTTGGTCTAAAATAAAGAGTGATTTCAAATTGAACCGGCATGCTGTGCAAAGTCTAGTGCCTAAACCATTTTTTTTTACCTTGGAAAATAGCTTTCAAGTTTTACTAAATATTGTTTGGCTTTACTTTGTTTCTTTTCTTCTTTCAGTGGAGTCACTAGCATTTGCCTTAGGATCATCTTCAACTCATGCTCCCAAGGCTTAATTAGTTGGTTTGCATTGAAGTATCAAGAATTATGCTGTCACCACATGGTTCCTGAACAAATGTAGAATAAACTCAGTTTATTTTTATATGTGGGAAGGTTTGTACATTATGGAATTAAATGAATCTCAAGATTTATAGTGTTTCTGTAAGTTTAATTTATTGTTCCACAACAACAACAATCTTTTATAATAACCTTTTTTTGCTTTGAATTATTTTCAATTGTTCCTGGCCCACAATATGGCCAATGCCAGTTTAGGTGGGCCAGTCCATCAAAAACTAATCACAAACAAATCATATAACAGGAGGAAAAAACACTTGGTAAATTTTATGGTGACTAGTTTGCTATATGGCTTACTTTTTGTTGAGAAGTGATTTTAAATTGTTTTAGTGTAGTGTTTAGTGTTGTATTGTATGATCTTAACCCTTTACATGTGACTCCCAAGATCTGATTTTTAATTCTCCCCACTAGCTGCTACACATTACCTTGTAAATTAGTTACAAGTATTTGGTGTTGGATCAACATAACAATTTCTGTCTGATAAGTTTGAGTATTCTCATCACTTGTTTGCTGGATAATGTATGGATATTATAGGGAGAAGTTACTTGTTAATCACTGAGAGTTACAGGGGTAATAGTGATGTACAGTCAATATAAAAACAATACAACAAATACCAAAAAAATCATGCCCTCAAGAATGCTTTTAATACTAAATAGACAGAAAAACCAGCAGACTATGAGACACAGTTAACTGTTTCACCCCTCAGAGTGACTAGCCTCTAATTTCTCCTTACACATCACCCCTAAATCAAACATAAAGTTTACAGGAATAATGGAAATGATCACCAACTAAATAAGCTCTTGATTGCTTAATTCTCTATGTGAGCACCTTAGGAAATGTTGACAGAACAGTATGGAGAATATACATACTGCATCAGTGTATAAAGGGTTATGGCAGCCTACTTGTAAACACACTCATAATGCAGAAATGATAGCTGAAGGCTGAACAATTTTTAAATTTCATAACATTATCTTTTGTGAAACAAAATCTCTGCAAACTGCCCCCCTGCATCATTTGTGCCATTTGGACTTGACTGGCCAGTGAACCTAAAGCATGAACCATCACATTCCACTACACTCAGCCCACCAGAGCCATACCATGAACTAACCCCGGAGATCAATGCAGAAATGTGGTATTGCACATTGGGTTGTAGCTGCACAAGATCATCAAAGATTATATCAAAACCGAAGTATCCATTTGTCTTCTCTGCTTCAGTCTCGTAAGAACCATCAACAGAGTACAACTCTTGATCCCGGCAGTTACCCTCCACCAGCAAAGACAGCTTGAGAGAGACATCATACGAGAACCCTCTGCTCCCAAACAGACGGACCCCACCCATATACACAGGGGTATCTACGGCAAAAACCACCCCATCGGGTATACCGCTAGAATATGCCCATCCATGGCTGACTTGAGGGAATCTCTTGCAGCGGGAAAACACACGAGGAGGAATTAACTTCCTTGGACGTTTTGAGAATTTCACGCTTATTGTTACAGAGCTATACCACATGAACATCTCGATGACATCGTCTTTGGTGAGGAGCCCAGATGTTGGAACCTTTTCAGCAAATTGCTCCTGCGTCATCAACGGAAAACGAATGTTGTTTATAACTTCCTCGCCAGTTACCCTTCTTTTATTTTCTTTAGAGGGTTCAATCTCTTGTCGCTCACACTCCACATCTGCCCATCGATCAACGGCTTCGAAAAGGTTCACTTCGTGAATTGCCAGAGAATCTCGAACCACAATTTCTTCGAGTAGTTCCGTTGCGATGGAAGAGAACGATTCAGATCTTAGCACTTCTTCGGCCCTCACATCCACAACCTCCCAGCAGCGAGTCACAAGCTCGTTGTCTTCGAACTTTTTAGCATGAGGCAAAATGTCGAAGACATTTTCCGGCGAGAGATTTTCGGTCAAGAATTTCGTACATTCGATTTCAAGTTCCGGAACAATGTACTTCTTTGCTAAGTATGAAACTTGCATAACGCAACTTCCAGTGAGCTTGACTTCGTCGCAATAAAGAAAGCGAAGAAACTCTTCAAAGCTTTCTGAATCACAGTCAGGAAGCTCAATTCTGCTTTTACTCTCCGCTAAATCGCCGAAAAACATAGCATACAAAACTGGGCTGCTCACCGCTAGCACGAACTTATGTGCCGAGAAGATGACATCGGAACCCTCAGAATCTTTAATCACAAAAGATATGTCGCTCATCAATGGGTTGTTAAACATAAACTCGACGCGTTCTTTGATGTTCTTTCTTTTCGTCTGCCAAGATTCAAATTCTTTCGACGCCATGAAGTCCCTGTTGTAATCTCAAATTTGGTAGCTGCGAAGAATTCGAACTGCTGACTGGTTTTTTTTATAGCGAAAGACCGCTGTCCGAGATATCGTGGGAGCAGTATGAGTGCGTCATCGAGTCCCTCGCGTGACCAGGACTGAGGGTCAACTTTGCGTGTCAAATATCTGTTATTTTTTCTTCCTTTTTCTTTTTCCAGTTTATATTTCAGTCAACATTCACCAACCAAATTTTGAGTGAATTGTACAAATTTCATTCAGATTACTAGAGCATGAGACCGGGTATCATCTGAGTTTAAATCGGTGTTATTTATCAGAAAAATAGAATTACTGGAAGGAAACTATTGTAGTGCCTACAATACGTATAAATATATCATTTATGATGTTTATCCTGTCTGTAATCAGTATCTTACTCGTTGTAATCAAACGAACTCTACGCAGAAAAGGTGTTATTTTGGATCAGAGCGTAGCAAAGGAGGGAGGGGAGGGGGGTCTGATGTCGTTTCGCGCATGGATTTTAAAGAAAGAATCACGCGTTATGTAAAAAAGCAAAAACTTACAATCTCACGTCACCTTGCCTTTTGTAAAATTTACGGGATTGCTCACGCTTCGCTTAGAAACACTTTGCCTCCCCCTCCCCTCCCCTCTTAGGTTAAGTTTCGTGAGTAGCAGTTAAAATGATTATGTTGTACCAGCTGTGCTACTTCATAATAACAGAGTATCACCAAATGCAATGTTAACCTAAGGAAAAAAAATCCGCGTGGTTATCTCAAATAAAACTCTTTCAATTTTTTTAAATACCGTTTCCTAGATTTTAAGCTATGTGATATTTTTTTAATCAAAATCTCGCATGTTTCATTTACGTGACAGATTCTTTGTGTAGCAAACATAATCGAAACATCTCATTAATACTTGGCGTTAGTTTTCAGAAGCTTAAAATAAACCGATCAAGTTAAAAGCTTTCTACTATGTTTTAAGACATTTGAGTAATGTAAAATACCGCTTTGTAACACAAACAACGATGCGATAGAAACCTTTCATTAACGCAAAGTATGACGTACCGCCTCAGATAATCGACAAAACGCGTGCGGAAAAAAGGTTTACAAAACAGAAGATAGTCGTTTTCAATTGCATGACGTCAGACTTAGGGTCAGGACAGCAGTTTTCAATTTCAATAAGAAAGAAGTCTTAAAGCTACGTAATTTCTGTCGTCGAGTCTTTCAAGAATGCTTCGCTTATAAAATAAAAATATTTGTCGCCAAAGGGGTATTTTTAGACAAATCTTAACTTCTTGACGAAAGGAGCAGCATTCGTGCTGCGATAATTAATTAATAGTCTCTCGCTCTGTAGTGCTTTTGACAGGTAATTCTTCACCATTTCTTTATTACCCGAGCAGGTGAATTAGTAAGGGATTGATAAAACCATTGTTATCTTCCATATTAACGGTGCAATACTAATATGCCGCAAGATAGCTCTCCTGATTAAAAATGATATCGAGAGATATGGTGTTTATCTTACTTAAGATTGATGTCTCCGTAAAACTAATCACGCGAACCATACATTTTTGTTAAGTTTAAAATTTATTTTTTCATTCTTTTTTTTCCCCGTTAGGTTTCGTGTAAATAATTTGCCTACGGCATTTCAATAAGTTTAACTCCAGATTAAGCGTGTAAGCATAACTTTTAGAAACATTTACTTTTAAATAGCCATTAAAATATTTATATAATTACGTAAGTTTAAATTTAAAAACTGTTGTACATGCATGAAAGCATAAAAAAATTTTCAAATTTTGAATAAATTACAAGAGAACATTTTTACCTTTAAGAACGAATTCTGCATAACGTTAATAAATGATACATCTCTTTTCGAACCATTTTGTTCATAAAACCATATATCCAAGGGTTTAAAACTGCACTGGTGTAGGCTAGAAATGTGTAAAACATATAGACTTCGCGGGGAAACCACTTCGTTTGTGTGGTATCTGCAATATCTATAATTACACATGGTATCCAACATAACGAAAACCCTAAAATGATGATGAAAACAATCTTGGATAGTTTGACTTCTTCTCGGCTTAAAATCGATCTTGAATCGTGTTCTCCTCGCGCGGTTTCGTATTCTCGGCGGTGAGTGCGAATTGTGTGTAAAACTCGCGCGTAACACGCAAGAATGATAACAGCGGGTAAAGCTACGAAGAAAATACTGAAGATAATCGTGAAGCGACGACTGTGTTCGATGGACGGGAAAGTCATAACGCAAATGGCTTTTCGAGGGTGGAACACATAACGCGAGGAGAGTGAAATAACCAGAGTTCCCATTATGACAGCTGTGAAGAGGCTGATAGCGATAATAATGAGCAAAGTTTTCAGCTTCGTAAAAATTCTTTTGTAAAAATGTGGACGAACCACGTTCAAGTTTCGATTCGACGCTGTTATAGTTATGATTTGAAGCGATTGGAAAACCAGGAGGTGAATACTGAATCCCTGAATTTGACAAACCAATTCACCGAATGGCCAGTGGTCCATAATCAAAGATCCAAGAGTGAGAGGCATAGCAATTGACGCGAGCAAAATGTCTGTCACACACAGTGTAACGATGAACATGTTGGTAATCGTACGTAACACTCGCTTTCTGTAGATTGTTATACAAACCAACACATTTCCTCCGAGAGCTAACACATTGATGATGAAAAGCAAGCAGATTTCGACGATTTTCTGGGCCAAATTCCGCGATCCTAATACATTTTCGGGTACAGTCTCTAAAGAAATATTTGACATCTTTAGGTCATGGCCCAATGAAACTGCAGACGAGTGGAACTTTTTGGTTGTTTTCACTTTCCTTTATATCAAGTTTGTGGGCGGGGAAAATATCCTAAATAAGAGCATAAATTTGCATTTCAGTGTCATACCTAAGCAATTGTTTTCACGCGTCATTGATCTCTTTCTGTCAGTTTCTTTCTCAGAGGCGTTCTCGAACTGTCACCTTTGATTCCTGTTGCCGAATCAAATAATTCTGTGGCGTCCGTTATCTCCAACGCGACCAAAGGGTGTCCTTTCCTATCAGTTTAAAGTATCTGAACTTTTCTAGAATTTTCTTAGGGAAAATAGGTGGTTTTGATGAAGGGACAGGAAATGTGTAACACGGCTAAAACACGTCCGAAGGCCCCTAACGGAAGAAAAGTAATTTCAAGGAGACCGTAAAATTTGCGTCACGCAATTGGAAAGAGATGTAACCAAACATATTTTACTGCCAAAATAAAAAATGAATATGAAATAGAATTGGAATGAAACGATGACAGAAACATTTTAGGCCCCGAAAGAATATTTTACGCCTGCCTCCCACTTCAAATTTCTTCTAACCACGGTTTGACTGAAAATAACTGACTTGATGAGGTCCGGTTCACACCCGTCTTTCAAAAGACTCGACGGCAATTCTAAAACGCAAAGAAAACGTCCTTGAATAAAAGTCTTAATGAGAGAGAAACAATAGCTTACACTTGTTGCGACAAAAAGGAAAAAGCTGTCCATTCAATTGCGGCCTTTCAACGCAAAACAACAGCTAACAGCACAAAATTTCAGAATCACGCAGAGTGCTTAGAGAATTTTTTTCTTTGTCGGCCGCGGAGGTTAATCTCAGAATTAAGCAACAGAATTACTTGTTTTTCTTCGGGCTTATCCTCGCTGAGAAGACCTGTCAAGATCCGGCCGAGTGACGCAGGATAAAAAGAAAACAATGAACAACGATGATAATTGCTCTGGAAAACCTGAATAGCGACAAAACGAAGCGAAACTTTTTCACCTCGACTCTTCCAGTTCCAGTTCCAGAATAGTCCTCCAATTAGTAATCTTGTTGCTCCGGAAAGGCATTGTCAAAGTGTCGTTCAATCAATGTCTCGAAATCATTTGCGTGTTGTGGCACGTGTAATAGTAGCCGAAGTTATATAACTTTTTCTGACAAAGGGCAGAAATCTAGCTTCGAGCCATGTTCGGTTTGTCGACCTTGCATGTGGCTTTTCGCAGTCGCTTGGTTAGTAGATGGTTATCTTAGCTCTTGACAAGCATATAAAAATTATCTCACAATTAGCAGCGACAAGTTTAAACAGATTATTTACAGGTTAACTTCCCTAGTGATCCTATTGAAGGCGCACAATTATTAAACCACTCGCGTAGAACAGTTTTGAGTTACAGCAAGTGTTACCACAAGTGTAGAAGAGCGAAAATTAGTTAATTAATCCGATGCCCTCTCTCAAGAAATTTACCAGCAAAGCGTAACTTGCTATAATTTAAATTGAGTCGCTTGTAAAAAATTAATTATGTAGAATTCGATTTACTATGTGTATGTTTAAGTCTAGATCTCAGAAGATGATACAGCTGGTAAGAACAAAAACATGGCTTTCTCCTTCACAAATCACTGTTTGCTTAATTTAGCCTTTAGAACTGGACTCTTCATTGAAGTAAGTTCATCCTCTCGTAATACTCAGTACCAGGTCTTTCTCTCAAGCCTTGCTTGCTACTGGTTCCAGTCCTGTTGTTAAGCTCACATGTGTTATCCTGGGAAAGGTAGGTGAATGACTCACACGTCATCTCTACGAGGCAGTAGGCCATACATTTCCATGGTGATGTCACGTGATATTCCAAATGAATCATGTGACCTGTCAGTGCCAACGGAACACCAGCTTTCGACACGGGGAGATAGAAGAAAGCGTCCTCATAATGGATGGCCGAGTTTTCTAGGATTTGAAAGCAAAAAGGAGTCAGAGATTTTGTAACACGATATACAGCTTCTATAACGTATTAAGGTGGTACAACCCTCAAAAAATCAACATTTTTTCATATGTTTTTTTACAAAAAGTTATCTATATCACCTAAATTGACACATGGAGACAACTGTATTTTTGCAGTTTTTGACTTGATATTTTATTATTGCTGCTGAGAATTAGCAAATGATGCCCCCCGGTGGGCAACCAAACAAGAACAGTCATAACTCTTTAACATTAGATTAAAAATTCACAAAATTTTTAGACAATGATCTTTACATGCACCTGCATGCAATGAACTACAGAAACACCTCTCAGTCATATAGAATGGAAAATATTAAAGAAAACACAACAACTTTCAGGAATTGATAAGATGAGCAATCTCATTTTGGTCATTTAACAACAAAAGATGCACCTAAGTGTATGTTTCTAGTTCATTGCATGCAAAAATATACTGAGATCTCTCACTCCAAAAATGAGAAGAATTGAATAAAACGCTGGAAAGTTATCTTTGCTAGCGTGTCGGTAGTTTCATAAAATTCGAAATTGAGAGAAAACTGGTTTAAAGTTTTTAAACTGATTTTTTCAAGACTTGAACACAGTTTCCATGAATTGAATTGTTCAAAACTGACCAGGGCCATAGCTGACTCCTTCAGTTTGCTTATTATGGTCATCTTTTCATTTTTTAAGGCCCCTAATCACTTTGCGTTGCTTCTTGGTAGTAGCAATGCTTTTATGTTGCGCAATATTAACTCTAAGCTGGTCTTGGAGTCTGCAACCCTCCTCGGTATATTTGCCAGAAGGAATACCAAGGGCTTGGAAAAGCTTAATAATACTCATTGAACCAATATTAAAATAAGAAACAGCATCATAAAGTCCTAATTCTAATGTCTCCCTTCCAACATAAATTTCTTTTGGAATCCTTTGCCATACCATGCCATTCAAAGACTCATTTTGATTTTGTGTCTTGCATTGTAAGCACTTCTGCAATAAGTTGTTCTCACTAAGTCGAATATATTCAGGCTTTAGCTTGGCAATAACAGGTAAAGGAAGGCCAGGTCCATGCTTAAAGAGATTCGTATGGTTGGCTTTGTCCTTTTGATACTTGCACCAACTTGCACTACCTGTTGGGCAGTGGTCATGAAGTGGGCGTGCCTCACTTGAGGCACAATGCATGAGGCTAGCATGGATAGCTTTCTTCATTCCAGCCAAATTTCCAACATTGGACCTTATGGCAATGCCATAATAGTTCTGCAGTTTATCAATTAGACTATCTGTGAGTTTCCCTCTGCCTCCAAGGCCTGGATTGTCACGTTTTAATTTGCGAAGTGCAGTTCCAACCCTCTTCTGCACATGACCAATGCATTCTTTCTTTTCCACTAAAATTCCAGCATCTTGATAAATATTCTTTATCCTGGAAAAACTCTTGCTGTCCCCATCCCCATAAAATTCAGTGTACCTGAGATTGTGCAGCTCAACAGACCTTTGAAATATGCGCTCTGCACCCTCTGGTTCCATAGCAGGTGCTGATCCCTGGAAATTTGACTTGCAAGTGGTGTGATCAGCTCTCCACATCTGATATTCGAGAGAATTCTTGTCCATTTGTTCATGCCGCTCACACTGTTTGCATCCTTGGCTTAGGGCCTCCACATCAAGAACCTTTCCTGTGTCCATAGATATGACAGTCACACAACCATTGCGTGACGAGTAGCCTCTCTTTTGCCATGTTCCGTCACAAGAAACACCACAGTTCACAGGTAGACCTTCAGAAGAATTTACATCCTTCTTGAGAGATAAAACTTCTTCTCCTGCCTTTTTCATTGTTTCCTTTGCAATCGCTTTCATGTGACGGCCGATTACGCGCGAGTTGCTGAGGAAAGCTTTCTCAGTTGGAGGTGGAGGCATGTTCATAATTGTGCAGAATTTCCTTGCACCAGCATAACCCTTTCCAAGAGTTCTCATACCATAAACGATTCGCCGATTTACTTCAAAACTCTTTCCTTGCTTTTTTGATGTGCAAAATGAATGTTTCCATCCACACTGCTCGCACAGCAAACGCAAAGTTGACGCACATCCCTTCCGTTTCAAATTATCTTCCATAAACAAAAGACTGAAATCGCCGCATTCGCCACAACGTAGCAAAGAAAAAACGGACGATAGCACCTCCATATCACAGAACCTGAACCCTGTAATGGATGGACTGGTTTCCTCTTTATCTACCTTGATCAGCTTAGGCTTGGGTTTGTCTTCTTGGGAAGTTGATTGAAGCTTTCGATACGAAGCCGAAGATTCCTTCGCTTCGCTCTGATCATGTGAAATGCCGTCTGTGGATTCACGTATCCCACTCGAAGCGCTTTCGACAGCAATCGACTCTTCTTCGTTAATTCTTGGACTATTTGAAAAGCGATTTCCATAAAATTTGCGCTTCTTGCGTCTCTGAGACGAAAATTTCGGCATATTGATGATTGAAGCTCTCTCACTTGCGAAAATTCACAACTGAATGATTGATAATAACGGCTGTTCACTGAAACATATCAAAACGAGGCTGAAAGTCATTGTTGGGCCCCAGTCTCCCAATAGCTTACTCAAGACGCAATCAGCTTGCTTTGATCTGGGAGGAAATCGCACTTTTAGGCCCTAAAAGGACGCATTTAAAAATGCGTTTCCATGGCAACGGAACAACAGTGCCTTAGAAATTGCATTTTATTACTATTTCCTGACAAATTATTCACAAAAAGACATTTGGGGCTATTAAACAAAAGCCTTTAGAAGTGAAATCGAATGGAAAAAAAATGGACTCATTTTCAACAAAAATTGCATTTTTTTTTGTATCGTACCACCTTAAAGTGGCTCAATAAAAACTGACCTCTTTGTTCTTGTTTTGATTTTCTTGTTGTTTTTTTTTCCAAATTTCTGATTTATTAGTCCTGATCAGAAGTCAGGAAAAGTCTGTTCCAGTCAGGAAACGAAGAGAGGGGGAAGTTTGGGTCGATTCGAAAAAAGGAGGGAGGTTTGGGTCGAGTCGAAAAGAGGAGGGAGGCTTAGGCCGGGTCGAAAAAAGGAAGGATGCTTGGGCGTTTGGGCCGGGTCGAAAAAAGGAGGGAGGCTTGGGTCGGGTCGAAAAAAGGAGGGAGGTTTGAGTCGGGTCGCATAGCCCTCATCCTTTTATTTGACCCGACCCTAGCCCCGCGCTTTTTATGCTCTAACGCCTGCTATCGTGCCTACTAACTCAACGCCTTGAATAGGCTAGGTTTGAAAAATGACGATGAGAAAAGTTTGGACACATCAAAAAAATCTTACCAAGAATGGCATCCAACAGCTTGCTGTAAACTGATTCGAAGAAACTAACGGAATACTTACCTATACAATATCTCGCTTTGACTACGAAAGATGTCGGCTGCAGCTTGTAGACATGATATCCATAACAATTCCTGACTTGCACCTTCACTTCTGCAAAGCAGCAGGTGCTACTCCAACTAAAACAAACAGTTCGTTGGACGACACCCTCCTCCATAGATGGGTGGCTCCCGCGAAGCCAGCCTGAGGCCTGGGTTCCACAAGCCCAAGGTTCCGTACAAGAGTCTGGTAGCTAGCGAGAAATATGAGTGATTCTTGAACTTTCTGATAAATATGAAAAGACTTGCTAGATGGTTGAATTTCATGACTTTGCAGAGGGGGTCAGAAGTTCCTTATTTCGAATTTGTAGAATGTTATGTTTGCAAGACTGCCATGTAACTTACAGTTGGTAATTTAAGATGCCTATATTACCAGCTTCAGAAGGTGGGCTCTGGTTCACGTAGACATTTATCCCCCCCCCCCCCCTCACGCTGACCCCTAAATTTTTGGCAACATAAAACATTAAAACTATTAACTTTCTGCCTTGACGCTCCCTCCCCCTCTAAACACACTTTTTATTTCGCTTTGACGCCTCTGAACCGATGCACTTCGTAAATTATAGATCATACCTGCATTGGACTTCCTGTGGTCTGATCAACAAAGCGGTACCATGTTCGTTCATTAATGCTATTGTCATTTTGAGCCGACACTTGGTTCTGTATTGCATGAAAAGCTGATCTTGTCCCATCCATTAATTCTTTGTACTCAGTGCACATCGAATATTTACCTTGAATGAAAAAAAGAGGACATCCTTTTAAAATATTTACACACTTCTGTGGGGAAAAAAAAAACTCGGCCATGATGTTCTATGTTGTTATTTTGTTTTGCAAGTAAGGATGAGATTTTGATTTATATAAACTTTTGTCGAAATACAAAATATTTTTCACTGCTTTCATTCCACAAACCTTCTGTTTTTTTAGTTCATTCGAGAAACCAGAAAAATTTATCAAATATAAAAAAAAACGCAGATATAAAAAAGAAAAGAAGGGAGGAAAGGATAAAAAGGGTTGTTTGTGCTTGAGCCAAGTGACTCCTCCCGCCCTTCCCAAGCGGGAGCTTATTCCAGTTTCCACAGCATGAACTGACGAGGAGTGTTATTACTCTCCCCTGGATTGGATGCCAGTCCATCAAAAGGCTACTCCCCCCCCCCCAACTCCCCGGAATTTCATCAGGTTTTTATGACAATTTTCTGGTATCAATTAACAGTTGGTTCGAAAAAGCTTATTGGAATAAAAGCGTAAGGTGCACGCTCAACCTCAGGACTTGTAGTTGTTACTGAAGTACACCCTTAAAACTTGATTAAAATACTGTCCAGTTCTTTAACTTACTTTGCAAATTTAACACAAATCTGTGAAAATCAGTGCCATGTTTGTTACTGGCCACACAATCAATTTTCCACGTGGTGTTATTCCATGATGCAATGATTGACAGTTTCAGTGTCAGGTCGGAGGTGCTGTTTTGAAGGACGACGCCATCTTTGACCCAAGCTACAAACGGTTCAGGGTAGCCGAAAGGCTCTGGACAGACCAAAGTTAGGGAACTTTTATCATAAGCGTCCTGTACTGTCTGCTCCTCTGGTTTGTTCTTCAGAATGGCTAGAATGAGATGTATCAAAAAAAGATGTTATGGCTATCATTTTATTGCTTATAGGAGTCGCTTCCTAGTAAGAATTATGACTTAAGCCATGTTGTTTAATAAAGTAGTTAAGTTTGTAGGAGCGTAGTATTCTTTCTGCTGATTACAGAATGCCGTAACACTGGTCTCATCAAGATAAGGAACAAAGAGTTATTCTGAATCACACCTCATCGCTATTTCCCTCTTCCCCACGCCTCTCTCTCTCTCTCTCTCTCTCTCTCTCTCTCTCTCTCTCTCTCTCTCTCTCTCTCTCTCTCTCTCTCCCTCTCTCCCTCTCTCTCCCTCTCTCTCTCTCTCTCTCTCTCTGGGCTAAGAAAGAGAATGAAATTAACTTCGGGTATACCTCACCTCTGCTTTCAGAATAAACCTCCACTTCGCACAGTGTCAGAACCATTCCAGTTCCCTCAAGTCTGATATTTACGTATCGCCCTGTTTTTCTCGGTTTGCAATAAAACGAAGCTTTGTGTACAGTGGCCATTGAGTACAATCCACCACACCTTGGATTTGAGGTCCCATTATTCTCCAAACTGTCTCCTAAGCAGAAAAAAGTCTACGTGAGAGGCCTGCGTTTTTCGTTGCATTCGAAGTACATGGGGATTCTTGAAGAGCTGTGGTATGTTAAGGTTAAGACCGTAGCTTTTTATAATCGCAAAATAAAGTTAACATCGCATGAAAGACTTCGAACTAAACGTAAGGAAACAAAAAATTATTTCATTCAACGTGAACGTTCAGCTTACCCACATAAATTGCTATGTTGCGCAGCCTATCCATGCAACATCCTACCCTGTTGACTATGAACACCTCTGACACGTGCTGACTTGAACCCAGATCCACTCGCCACCAGGGATAATTTTGTTCAGCTGTATGTGTACAACTTAACCCATTATAATGGCTGTCAAGATTTCCATCCAGTGCGTGCGCAGGAAAACCATCATATGCCGTAGTGGACTGTGTTGCCGATCGACCTGCAGCAATGTTTACTAATAAAAAACAAAACAAAACAAAAGAAGACTTCTATAGAGTCAGCCAGCCTCTCATTCCGTACACAACTACTGACCTTTCTCTTTCGTCTTTTAACCGAAATCTCTTTCGAATCCCTTACCTACCCACGTGCATTCCTTCCTATGTATCTCTAACTTTCCTACTCACCACCTTCTAACCTTACTTAACAGGCTACATACCTGCTTAACAACCGACCTCCCTAGTCATCGACCTACCCAATCATTTTACCTAGCTGCCTTACCTCTCCACCTAGTTTCTCATATAGCAACCAGTCTTATTGTCCACCTTGTTATCTTGCCTCCTGTTACGAAAAATTGTCTAAGTTAAGTCCTAGAACATTCTACAGAACAGTCTAGAACCCGAAGTCATCCAGACGTAACCTTCTTGTACAAGAACGTTCTGGAACATTCTGTTTCTTATGTAATTACTCAGATTTGGAAACCGTGTTAATCTACTAAATTTAGTTCTTTAGAGAAGTTTCTAGATCCTTGTACTTTATGTATATAGGAGCGATAGTTTCATCGAAAAATCAGAGAGAATTGTGAAGAAGCTTAGTGCTGTATAGTCGAGAACTCAACTACGTGGAAATAAATCAGTTTGTTGCTGTTACATACGATCTTGAGTTTTGTCTAGGAACAACCCTGCTCTACATCGACACTCGTAGCACCTCCCTGTTTACACTTGCCCATAGGAGTTTATTCACCTGCTGGATTAGGATTCACTGACACCGCACAGATATCCAGCTTCTTATTCTTTCCCGCTATTCGGATGTTCACATATCGACCCCTGACACCAGGGGTGCAATCGAATGACTTTTCCTGTGAAGATGTCATAGTGTATGGTCCTCCACACTTTTGGTTGGAATTTCCTTCGTTATCGAGACTGTTTCCTGAGGAAAAAGTGAAATGCCAGAAATATAAATAACAAAAATACTTCATTTGAATCGATAAATAAAAACATGAATAAAAGCTTTGTTTATAATCAAGCGCCATCCTGAAATCATTTTAATACGTTTACCGTCTTCTGCTGTCTTCTGTAGCGTCACGGCCAGAACTGAAAACATAATGAACTAGTAGCGATAAGCTAGAAATCACAAAAGGACAGAACTCAAATGTGTATCAAGTGCGAATGTCGGACTAATAAGACACTTCGAAAAAAAAACAATAACAAGCACCTGGAAACATCGGTCACTTATCATCACTCACTCACTCAATCGCTCGTCCCCGAAAGAAGTGACTTCGCCTTCTACTATATAAGAGGCACAGCCCAAAAAAGTCGCACACTGATGTCCATGATAAAAAATGGGACACTAATGTCTGCCCAAAATCAAAAATCGGCCACTGCTATCCAAAGTCGGCCACCAATGTCTAAAATAAAAAACGGTCACTTGTGTCTCAAAATAGAAAAACGGTGACTAATGTCCAAAATAAAAAATCAGCCATTTGTGCCCGAAATCAAATATCGGCCTGGTGTCCAAAATAAAATCCAAAAGATAAGCCTCTGGCATCCAAAAGCATAAATCGGCCAAAAGCAGATATCGGCTATTAGAGTCCTTAATAAAATATCGTCCCCTCTGCCACTAGTGTCCAAACTCCAAAATCGGCCACTAGCGTCCAAAATAAAAAATGGGCAGTTTAAGACTGGAAATGACAAAATTGTAGCACAATTTTTATGGCTTTGACAAGAACAAGCGGTTGTATAAAGATACCAGGAGGTAGTGTTGCAGAATATACGTCTTAGATGCAAAATAGAAAACCGGCCGAATCCCACATATTTACGAGTACCCTGTTCCAGAGAGAAAGATGTTTAAAAATTATAGTCGTTAATTAGCGCACTCAATAAATAATTAATGGTGACATTTTTATCTCATAAAATAATTCAAATAGTGCACGCGCTCTGATTGGCCATAAAACCATTTTACATGGGCGTCGCGTCGTGGTTTCCTACGCTTATCTCGTGTTCTCCCAACCTCCCGCGTGTTTACATCAGGCTATGTAAACACGGAAACCATTTTACATTTCTTCAGCATAAATCGGCCACAACTGTCCAAAAGCAGAAATCGGCTATTAGAGTCCTTAATAAAAAATCGCCCTCTTATCTCCACAATTAAAGATCGCTCACAAGTGTTTAAAAGTATAAAACGTGTCCAAAGTAAAAGATGGGCCGATACCGTCCAAAATAAAAAAAGACAGCCACTTGTGGCCAAAATTATAAATCGGCCTCAAGTGTCCAAAAGCAAAGATCGCCTACCATATTCCAAAATAAAAAAGATTTTGCCCACTTATCTCCAAAAGCAATAATGGGCCTTTAGCTTTAGTGTCCAAAATAAAAATCGGCCACTACCGTCCAAAAAAAAATGTGCAGTTTAAGACTAGAAATGACAAAATTGTAGCACAATTTTTATAGCTTTGACAAGAACAAGCGGTTGTACAAAGATACTAGGAGGTAGTGTTGCAGAATATACGTCTTAGATGCAAAAGAGAAAACCGGCCGAACCCACATATTCATGAGTACCCTGTTCCAGGGAGAAAAGTGTTTAAAAATTATAGTCGCTAATTAGCGCACTCAATAAATAATTAATGGTGACATTTTATCATATTAACAATATAATAATAATAATTGTAATGATTAAAATAGTAATAGTAATATGGGGGCTAACTTGGGAACATCTGTTTCTCTGTCGGTATAGGCGACCCTAGACCCTATTTCTCTATAAGCTCCGATCATGATTAAAATGTTCTTTTTTTAATTCTGCCTGTTAATTGTAAATCATTTTCTTGTTTCATTTCAGTTCCATTTTTGTGAGACTTTTGTTTCATTCAACAAGGCATTCCGATCACATTATATGACCATATTACGCCATTCCACCGTTCTATCATTCCGAATATGGTCCTCCTGTTAAACTTAATGTATCCTTAATGGTCATGCGTGATCTTATAAAGCATGATGTTCTGCTGTGATTAGTTGTTTTTCAACAGCTCTGATTGGTGTATTTCGACCCTTGCTAATCAGAGCATCATGCTTTATAAGATCACGCATGACTAGTCGACCTCATTGCCTGAGGAAGACTAGCAGTATGCAGTCGAAACGTCACGATCTACATCACACGTGACTACATCGTGAGACAAACGAAAAACTTAGTTTTTTTCGTTATTCACCACGATGAATAGCCACAACCTTTTCTACGAAATTAATGTATCCTTGTTTCGGAGCCTGCTCGCTTCGCAAATTTAGCAGCTCTTTTGGGCCCAAGTTGCTGATTGAAATGGTGAAATGCTCTCTCTTCAAATTTGTCCTCGAAATCTCCACGATGTGCAGATCAAACTTACTTAGATATTTCTGCAAGGAAAAGTCTTGTTTTCAATTTCGTGCCGGACGACGCCACTGTGAAATTATTTTTGAATGTTTATCATCTTTTGAAGTGTCACGGCAAGAACTGAAGAAATTATATTTTCGAATTTACTGGGCCTAATTTGCTGATTCAAACGGCAATACGCTATCTCTTCAAAGAAATAAATTGTTTCCAAGCTCTCATAGTGCACTGATCACAACTTTTAAGCTATTTCTGGAAAGGAAATTATTGTTTTTTCACGCGCCATCCTGATGTAATTGTGAGATGTTTATAGATCTTCTGCAGTACCAAACAACAGGTAGCAACCGGAAACATCGGGTGAAAATTGGGCCAAGATCGGAATTCTGCGTCAGTTACCATCACTCGTTCACTCATTCGGTAGACGTATGTGACTTTACCTCCTACAGGAGGTAGTAGCCACAGCTAGTCATTGGTCTTGTCACGAAAGTCAAACCCTTTGAAAAAAACTACAGTGAGACGAGTAATTAATTAGTTATTTGTACCAGTAAGGAAAAAATATTTTAGACATGTGAGCTAAGAACCACTGACCGATTCTTATTTCAAAATCTGCCAATCCATTTGCACCGCTAGTAATGTTTACTACGTCCACGCTGTAACTCTTCCCCAAATCAACTCGCCACCAGGGATCCGTTAGGAGACTGGTCACTGCACACCTGCCTGTGGTTCCTTCAACAGCCAGTGCAGCTACTGAACCATCTTCACCAGACATGTATGCTGGTTGTCTTAATGCCAAATCAGCTAATGTCAAAAGATAATTGAATACTTTGTTACAATGGAATCTTCCACTTTAGGCAGTCATACTTCAAGCAGCTAACGATCGGATTGGTCAACTTGGACAGCTCAACAACCGATAAAAAATAAGACGCAAATGTTAATAGCCAATGGGATCTTACTATCTTGCCAATGCTGGCCAATCAACGTTCGCTCTGACGAAAGACTAACGCTCGAAACGTCTGCTTTGAAACTCTTAACGGTGGCCAATTTACGTTATCAACGAATTAATGATACTAAATTACCTTAATAACGAAAACCGAAAAAAAATGAAAAATGATGAAATAAGCCAGCCAGAAAGAAATTATTGCTTTCCTAACTGTTTAATGAAAATAATAATGACAAAAAACGCTGCTGATTTAGAGAAATGGGAAACCAACGCAAAAGCTTAAGTTTACGATGTAATTGATCCAGTTCTAAACAAATGGCCCAAAGCAGGTGGCGTTAGAATTTTGAGGTTTTATCAAAATTCCAGTAGCAAGTTCCTTGCACTTAGCTATAAACACGATGTATTTTATAAAATTAAGACGTCGTGACGCAAAAATACAACAGCAGTCTTAATTTGTCGCTTCCGCAGCTACCACTATTTAAAAGAAATTTTTGTTGCCATTTGTCTGGCGAACAACACGTTTCGTCTACATACCGTTATATTTAATCTTCGACGACAAACATTTTCGTTTGTAGTGCCAAAACATTTCCTTAGTTCAGTAACAGTTCATATGTTGTAAATCATAGTTCTTTCGTCTCTACGTACCTGACATTACTTCCGAGGCTCTTAAGAACAAAATCAGAAATCCAGTTTGTACCATAACCTGCATTAGAAAGTCAGAAAATATGTTTGTCACATAACACTTTTTATAGAATTTAGAATTCCAAGTTTTCTCTTCTAAATGAGTGTTATATACAGAAAACCACAGAAGGCTTTACAAACGGGTTGGCATGGCCCAAACATTATGTGTCAAGAGTGAGGGTTTTAACTTATTAATTTCAGAGCTAAGTTTTAAAGTGCTGTGAACGTCTCATGTCTCGAATAGCAGAAATTGTGCAAGCAGTGTTTGCATCGATTCGGACTAGAAAATTCCCTTCAAATTAATGGTTTTTTACTTAAACTAACTCAAACAAAAGGTTAATGTTGTCAGCTGTAATAGTAATTTTGACTGAAGTTTGGGCCGACTGGTTGTAATTTTGGGATGAGTGTCAAGTTTCATTCATAAAATGAGCTGATATGATGAGTAAACTCTAGGATAGCAAACGGAACTGATCATTGAGCCAAGGGTGAGTATGTACGCTGGATAAACATAAAGCATGAATATGGTTTTTCTGGCCAAAGACAGTTGCAAAAAGTTAAGTACTGAACTTTTGCCTCAGTCCTAACTGTTACGCTCGAAAAGTTGGAAGATTTTAGCATTGTAGTTTCTTTGGCTTTAAGGACAACAGAATTTTGTATCGAAGCGAAAAAATTATTGTACTTACACATATTGAGGTCATTTTGAGCAGGGCGTCGCTGGTAATTTCAGACATCTCTAAAATATCAACAACAAAAAAACAAGAAGATAAATTAGCCTTGACAAACATGCGGTTTGCACCACTGGGATTAGCTTTGAGATGTAGCTATTCTAATTAGCGTAAATGGCCAATATCATCTGTCACAGTCACATTGTTTTGGTCGAATGATACTTAAATTCTTAATTTTGATTCATTGTTTTGAAATTTCTTAAATTCTTCACTAAACCGGGTTGGGGGGGGGGGGGAGGGGAAGGGGGGCGATTGATATCGATAGTCATGGTGAATTAACTCTTTAAAGTTTTTTATTGCAACTAAGATTAATTTTCAATTTTTGTTTAATTCTTTCATACTGTTTTTTTTTTTTTGCATTATATCACTGTCGACTGAAGTGGTTTGCGACAGGTTGACGTAAGGGCAAAACCAGTGCAAATTACACCACAGCCAATCAGAACGAATTTTCGCATCTTAAGGAGCCAATGAAAATTCAAAGATAGTGTGCGAGCGGACCTTCGTCATCAGCGCTTCTGCAAGAGCGTTATTTCGCCCGCGGGAAAGTGTATGAGTCCCTGATCAACGTGGACCAGCGAGATGTCTGAATTGGGTTTAGCACTGATAATGAAGACCCGCGAGAACGCTTTTTTTCCGCTTCTGGTACCTAGAATGATGTCAATATTTTGGCAATTTGATCGTTAAAATTGTCAAATTAGTAGCCGATAAACTTTAGAGCCAAAATCCCTGCAAACTTTTCCCTGACTCGATTTAAACCGTCCTGCGAGCGGAGAAACGCACGTCCTTATTGGTTGGAAACAAGTGCATTCTCTTGTTACACGAGTGCAAATTACAAATAGCACGCGCACGCTTTTAAAATTTCGACGGTCTTGACTCTCTGATGTTTTTTTATGTTCATTATTAACAAATAATAACACGATTTCTCTTGCAATTTAGTGTAATGAACACTTGCAAATTTCTGAAAGACTATAAATGGCACTCACTCCACGTGCAATTTTGTTGACTTTGAAAAATTTACTCCTGCCTATTATCACTAACTTGCACTCGAAATCATGTTATTTCCTATACTAATTACGCTTGGGTAAACGCGGACTTTTCTACAAGTCGCGGTTATTTGAGAAGTTATCGCAATTAACGAAACGATCAAACATTGCAAGCGAGTTTCAATTACAAACATTGCAGATGTTAAAAGAAGCCTAAAAACAGTCAGTCACAAACAAGCTGGGCGCTATATGCACCTGAACTTTAAGTATAGGAAATCGTATGAACGCGAGTGCATTTCGTGATTTATGGGCACGAGTGATGTTTTGAAAGTTCTCAAAATTGCACGAGCCGTAGGCGAGTGCAATTTGAGAACTTTCAAAACATCACGAGTGACCATAAATCACGAAATGCACGAGCAGGTTCATACGATTTTTTATTTATTATATCCTCGACAAAATTACTCCATCGGTGTTTCCATGGCAACTTCTCCGTATTGCACTCTATAACCTCTATTGCACTCTATAACCTATTTATGCATTCATCATTGACCAATCAGAAACGCGATATTTTGTTGAGTATATAATAAGTAGGGTAACATATATAATGCGGGATTATTTTGAGTGTGTTTTTGACAAAGCATTGAGCACAACGCCGGTCTAATGACTTAAATTCTTACAAATTTCCTGGATGCCACAGTTCACATGTCGAGATTAACATGTGTAGCCTGAGTTTTGTTCGCAGTAAGCCTAGCTTTTTATAGCTTGTAGCTGAAAAATTCACTCCAATAGAATGTGTTCTGAACTTTCCTTAGCTAGTTTTATTTGTTAATATTAGGGAGGACGGAATGACCGAAATATTTCTCAAATTGGCTTCATTGCTTTGCGACTCTGCTCAATACATATATGTTATTTGCCGGCTGGGAGGTCCATATGGTGAAAAACTGTGGCCGAGGTCTTGAAAATACTGCCCGAGGCCGTAGACCGAGGGCAGCATTTTCAAGACCGAGGTCACAGTTTTTCATCATACGGACCGACCCTTAGCCGGTAAATAACATATTTATTGTTTTTAAACTTGACGAAATTCTTTCCGAAAGAACCCGAATGATTTATCATGTTTATGGCCGTAAATACGGCAAGATCTTCCATAAACTGAACAATTTTTGAGTGGGTAAATGGTAGTTAAAATAAAGGTGATGCAAATTTAAGAGAGATGCCTCAGCGAAACATTTTCATTTCCGTAACGATAAGGGTGATTAAAAGGCTTCCAAACAAACTTTGAAACATTATTTTTACAAGTATCTGTCACAATCTGACACCTGTCAATTAGAGAGCGCGCAAGAAAAAGAAAATCGAAGGAACATTTGAAAACCAACAGAACTAGTTTGGCAAGGACTGTCACGACAATGTTTTCTTCAAAATCAGTTAATGATCTAACGGAAAGTATTATTCACTCTCATCGACGATTCATTCATGTACGAAGATTTACCTCTGTTCATTAAGTAAACGGCGAGGAAATTAATTGTGAGTAAATTCAATCTTTTTATTTTGAAGTTGTGAGAGTTTGCTCGTTTGTTTGCTGTAATGGCGTGTTTACCTCTGATCTTTCCTTCGCAAAAACTAAATTCGAACGGCACACTCCAACGAGACACAAGGGAATGTAATGCGGCCTTTTCTCAAAAAATTCCTTCAATTTCTGTTGTGCAATTTAAGGTACAAATGTCCAAATTGAACGGAATTGAAAAGACTCACCAGGAGCGTATATTTGTTGTAGAACTTAAATTAAAACTTCGCTCGCTCTTTCACTATGAACAAATTGCTCGAGAAAATTCAGATATTAAATGAATGAAAGTTCCATCGTTCAGTTTAACTGTAACCAAATGCCTCACGTTCCAACTTTCTGGGTACTTTTTGTAAACGATTAAAATTAATTGCAGAAGGTTTTTAGGCCGCTTGTCAACCAACGTAATTACACTATTGTTTATACAAATTCATTCTGAAACCAATATTTTTCTGTCAACCAAAGTGATTTGATAGAGAGAAAAGAGAGGATTCGTAAGTTATTTATCGGCTTGAGGTAGTGACCGACGTGTTTGCTTAAAAATACTGCCCAGCCGGAAAACGAGGTATATTTATGAAAAATGACAACGAAAGTTGGGATGTCTCGGCGACTCACGAAAGCGTTACCGTGGCCCGTGGGCAGAGATAGGAAAATACTGACCGGGTAAAGAACCAATCAGATTGCAAGATTCGTTACCGTGCCCTTTAAAAAAACAATAAATATATGTTATTTGCCGGCTGGGAGGTCCGTATGGTGAAAAACTGTGACCGAGGTCTTGCAAATACTGCCCGAGGCCGTAGGCCGAGGGCAGCATTTTCAAGACCGAGGTCACAGTTTTTCACCATACGGACCGACCCTTAGCCGGTAAATAACATATTTATTGTTTTTAAACTTGACGAAATTCTTTCCGAAAGAACCCGAATGATTTATGGCCGTAAATACGGCAAGATCTTCCATAAACTGAACAATTTTTGAGTGGGTAAATGGTAGTTAAAATAAAGGTGATGCAAATTTAAGAGAGATGCCTCAGCGAAACATTTTCATTTCCGTAACGATAAGGGTGATTAAAAGGCTTCCAAACAAACTTTGAAACATTATTTTTACAAGTATCTGTCACAATCTGACACCTGTCAATTAGAGAGCGCGCAAGAAAAAGAAAATCGAAGGAACATTTGAAAACCAACAGAACTAGTTTGGCAAGGACTGTCACGACAATGTTTTCTTCAAAATCAGTTAATGATCTAACGGAAAGTATTATTCACTCTCATCGACGATTCATTCATGTACGAAGATTTACCTCTGTTCATTAAGTAAACGGCGAGGAATTAATTGTGAGTAAATTCAATCTTTTTATTTTGAAGTTGTGAGAGTTTGCTCGTTTGTTTGCTGTAATGGCGTGTTTAACTCTGATCTTTCCTTCACGAAAACTTAATTCGAACGGCACACTCCAACGAAAAAACGATAAGAGATTATATATTTTTATCTTAATTAGCCGCCAAAACTTTTGCGGTATTTCCTTCTCAAAGTCAGAATCAGTTCAAATTATTCCTATCGGAGGCCAAGCAGCTTTAAGTTACCCAGTCAGAAAAATAAACGTTGCTAGTGCGACATCAGATATTGTCATGCTGACTGAGAAAATGAATCTCAATTTTGTTTCGTAGGATAGTGTAATTTCAAGAGGAGACATATACATGTTGTTATCGCATGGAAAAATGTATGTACTTACAGTAAGGTATGCTTATATGAATTAAGCATCATTTCACGTACTTGTAGATTTAGGAGAACTGCTAAGTTTAACGTCGATAAGACTCCTTGCTGGATAATTAACAGAAAAAAAAAGATTTAACACCTCTGTAGGAAGTCTTCTTGGTGAATGAAAAATTTATACACGCAATTGGCAAAACCAACAATGTCAATGGAGGTCTTTTTGGTAGATTTGTCCTTTATTGCTGTCGAGGGAAGATGAAAATAATTGGTTTAAACTTTTCGAGTTTTTGTTGCGAGAATTAATTTCAGTTTGTCGGTAATTTATTGTGCACAAAGCCGGGTTTCCTCATGAAAATTGCATCTGTGAGAGCATAAAATTTGGAATTGAACCATGATACATATTTAAGCTTTCTTAAACTTAATCACCATGTGTCTTTGGAATGTGTTACTTACCTTCTTCAGCACAAATTTGTAAACGTTTTCACCTCTCACCGTTTTAAGAAAAGTAGAAAAAATACTGTAACCTAACTCATTAAAATTCACCTTTTAAAAAACTTCATACGTCTAAATTTATCCTTGACACTGAATCAGTCTTCAATATTTTATGAAAATCAGGCAGACGCTTTTAATTAGCTTTAACAAAGCAACCATTAATCATTTGCATTAGATCTTCGTCTTTGGCTCAGACGAATGGCTGACGCTAGAGACGACAGCTTTAGAAACTTTTATAATCAATTCACTTTGTAGAACCAAATTAACTTGTAATTCCCTCACTGACGCAATACCACAGTTTCTTTAGAAATTTACTTCCTTCGCCGTTTGCGGAGCCTAATTTTCTAGTCATCAGGTCTCATAAGCCGTTGACACACCTGGCGATTTTCAGTACGCCGATCGCCGCGCGCCAATGCGAGTCGCCAGTAAAATTAACCAATCAAGTTGGGCGATATTATCACATGACTATTCAAAATGGCGGAGGGCATCGAAAATTGTTTCTGAACTGAAGAAAAAGAAATTAATTTGATCACATTGTGGTCAGAAAAGCCATGCTTATTTGATATAACGTCGGGTGACTACAGAAATTGTCTCAAGAAGGACTCTGTGTTACAATAAATCCATATCTTCGACCATATTTTTTTCTTGTCCCACTTTTTCAGAACGCTTCCTGGAGCGCTTTAGTTGCAAAATTATGGCAGCAGCCAACAATTTTTTTCGCTTCGCTGTTGCCATTTTGTTTGTTTACATTGGTTCGCGCAATTTTTATACGTCACCCGATGGAACCTGTGATCAGGCTGAAGTGCCACGCGATCGCGACCGGCTAAGTGTGTCCGGCGATCAAATTCGCAGCGATCGGCGTATAATATCGTCAGGTGTGTCGCTGGCTATACATTAGATGAGTGATTTAAGGCTACAGGAATACGGCATACCTTCGTCTTCGGACAGAGAACTATGCCTCGCCATTAATAATTAATTCATTTATAAATCTCTAAATACGTTTAAAAAACAGTAAACATCATACATCGGCCAATCAGTAGGTACTTACCAGATCGAAAACAAAAAAATTGTGTTTTCAAAATCAGTTGCTTTTCGACAAAGATTTCTTTTCATGAGATTAAATTTTCACTGGAGAAAAAATGGAAATAAAATTCGATTATTTTTAATATTTAATGAGTAATTAATATTTCTAGCTTTTCACGTTAGTTCTCAAGTACAATTTGTTTATCCGTATTATGATGAGAAACAATGGACGCCATTGTCCGATTTTAGACAATAGTGACCGATTGTAGACATTTGTGTCCGATTTTAGACACTACCGTCCGATTTTAAACATGAATGTCCGATTTTAGACTTAAATGGTCGATTTTGGACACAAGTGTCCGATATTTGACGGCAGTTTCCGACATCACTTTCTTCCCTTTCCGAGTGTTCTTTTATGAATCGCATGAGTATAAATTGGCTATAAAATCAAAATCAAGCCAGCTAACTTTCAAACTGGAATTAGACACAATTGCCTATAACCCCCAGTGACGTGGACATAAAAGATTCAACGTTAAACGATTTTGGCGCGCAACTCATGCACATTTGCGTCAAGTTAAAGTTCCGACGGCGTTATTTCTAACATCTTGGTGCGTGTGCACTCTGCACGGATTTGGCGGTTAGACAGACCCTCCTGACGCAATACAAACGGCTCTTGTAGGAGCCATCAATTATAAAAAAAGTCGTGAACAATAAATTTGTTTCCCTTTATGCGTGAATAAAAACCGTATATCCTTCACTCATTCTGTTAAACAAATCGCGTGTCACTATGAAGTATTGAAGCGCGAATAACAGCACATCGCATGCAAAGGAATAATGAAAAAAGTCGCCCAAACATTTTATCACATGGCAGCCCTGACTCACTTTCGCTGTTCGCTCTCAAGTCCTGTTTTGCCATTTTAATATTTGACACGATCATAGTTTTCTTCCAAGCTACAAATCATCAAGCTGTATTTTCAAGCACGCCTGTTAATACATTTTCTTTCCAATCGGATTTTTGTTTCGCAGGTCGCCTGAGATACATTGACAGAGTACAATAAAATTCATACCGGCCTACCTTCAAACTTTAAAACTGGATTTGGGCGCAATTTGTTATAACCGCCAGTGATGTCTACAAAAACAAAATTCAGCGATCAACGATTGTGGCGCGAGAGTTACACACCTTTACGTTTAAGAACATCTCCGAAGTCGTTATTTGTACGATTTTGGTCCGCGCAAAAAAACTTCACGAAGCGTATTTGGCGTTAGGCAACATTCGTGTCCAAAGATTCTTTGAAATTATCACTTCATGACAAAATTGGAAACTGGGGTAGAGGGGTTCTGAGATGATATTTTCATAGTTCTTGTTCACCTCATCGTATCCAGCTAGTCAAGACTTTTGTATTAAGTGGTGGTTCCTAAAGAAGCCGTTTTTGATTAGTTAAGGCTGATTTATGCCTTGGGTTTTTTCTCGGTCTTCTTGGCCAGAAGTACAGCTTGGATGTTAGGAAGAACACCTCCCTGTGCGATTGTGACACCGGCAAGAAGTTTGTTCAACTCCTCGTCATTACGGACAGCCAGCTGAAGGTGACGGGGAATGATCCAGACTGCCATCAGGCTGCTTCTGCCCAGTGAACTGGCTAAACACGCTGTGAGCGAAGGAACCAAAGCTGTGACGAAGTACACCAGCAGCAAGTAAACTCACTTTGTGGGTTTCCCGCCAAAACCAACGGCTCTTTTAGGAGCCACCAAATATTATGAAAGTCAATTGCGAACGCGATACGAGCTTTAAAAATGAGAATGTTTCCCCTTGTATCAACTAGTATTTTGTTTTTAACCGGATTGTGCGAACTGTGTTCTTGACGAAACGAAACAAAATTTTACAAATGAAAAAGCGCAGCAAATTTTAGTCATATATGGAACGGCGAATGAAGCGAAGACTACTGTTCATGATTTATTTTAAAAAATGTCACACTGAACATAAACGCTAAAAGAGTCAGTGTTTTTTTTTCTTTTCAATTTACCGACGGTAACTGCTCGATCACATATTGTCTGCCCAAACGCTGATTTATTCCAGAAACGTGATCCATATACAGTAGATCTCCGGAGTTTAAAGCTTTTCTTAGCGGCCAACCTACTCGACGCGCTGGATTTTAATGCAAATATATGCAAGTGGTGATTAAATGAGCTGCAAGACACAAACGGCCTGATTTAACCTGTGTTATAGAGTTAGACCTTTACCTCAGCATATTCTTTCATTTTCGCTTAATAAAAAGTGTACATTAGCCTGCGTACCTCTTAATCTTGAGCGGAAGCAGCGGATTAGCGAGTAGGGAAAGATAGAAAGTTTTTACACTTAAAGTGGAGCAAAAACACATGCAAGCTACATACAATACTCGACAAAGATGAAGTTTCAAGAGACCAGAAATCTTTGGAGTCTACAAGTAACGACTGACGACTCTTTTTAGTACGGAAATATTCTCCAGAGACCGATGGTTGTTTCTCTCTTGTTTATCTTTTGTCTGTAGGCGGGAAGAACGTGATGCGTGACGAGATTAACACTGCTAAGTAGCTGGTGTATCTGACATGGCGTGTCTGTAACAAAATTGTCAGAATAACATAAAGAAAAGTTTACGTGCCTATTCGAAATTGACGCGTCATGCGCTCTTATAGCAGCCATTTTCTCATTTTAACTCATTCTGATTGACGATTAAGCGACCATTAATGGGTAAAATCGGAGTGAGGGCCATGACCTTAATTATCGAAAAGTCGAACTGGAACATCTAAGACGGGATATTACTCAGTTGGTCATAACTTTTCCTTTTATGTGGTGGCTCCTAAAGGAGCCGTTTGATTTAATGAAGATTTGATACCCTCCTTATTTCTTGGCCGCCTTCTTTGGTGATTTCTTCGCTGCTTTCTTGGCGGGCTTTTTAGCTGCAGGCTTCTTCGCTGCTGGTTTTTTAGCAGCGGGTTTTTTCGCTGCTGGCTTCTTAGCGGCGGGTTTCTTCGCTGCTGGCTTTTTGGCCGCTGGTTTCTTTGCTTTCTTCTTGGCGGCGGGCTTCTTTGGTTTGGCAGCAGGCTTCTTCTTTGCAGCTGGCTTCTTCTTCGGCTTCTTCTCCTTCTTTTCCTCTTTGGCCACCTTGAAGGAACCAGAAGCACCAACTCCCTTGGTGTGGACAAGCTTGCCACTAGTAACACCCCTTTTCAAAGCCATCTTCAAGTGCGAGCCGACCTTACCAACCTTGTAGTTGGCCTTGATGTACTTCTCGATAGCTTGGCGGGAAGAGCCGCTTCGCTCTTTCAACGCTAAGATAGCAGCTTTTATCATGTCGGCATAAGGTGGATGCTCAGCTGGCTTTTTGAGCGCAGCTGGCTTCTTTTTAGCGGGGGACTTTGCCTCGGACATGTTGTTTGCTGTAGAACTTTCGGAACTAGGAGCAATAATGATTGCTAAGAGCGCGCGCAAGGTAATATTATTCTTCGTGTACGGACCACCGAGGAAACAGAGTTGTCGCAAAATGGCGGCGCCCAAACTGTGTTAGTTTGTTTGACATTTCAGTTCATAACGAGCTAATTCAATAACATCAGATATTTTCTAGTCATAAAGAGCATAGCTAAGTTATCTCATAAAATGTAGGTGTAAAGAAAAGTTTGACTTACTAAAATAAAGAATAAATTTTTAGGGTCAAAAGTGTAGAAAGCATTAAGGTACAAACGAAAACTTTGAATGAATGATGAAAGGAGTTTTGTTTGAGTCACTTTTCAATAGTATATTCAATATCATATGAAAGAAGAAGTCCCTAACTTTGTAATTGTTTGAGAAAATGAACATTTTGATGCATATTCGAAGGCAGAGCGGCCTCTAAACTCAAACAAGAAGAACAAAACTACAACATCCGCCATTTGTCATATGTGACTCACCTGGACGAATGGTACAATGTTAAATGTCCCGACTGAAGAAAATGACTCGAAGCTAGGTCTTACTTTTGTAGGAAACCTTTTAAAAATAAAAGCGATTGAGCAAGTTTCCGTGCATAGTTTTTCTGGATTTGCCTCGTTACGGATCAGCCAAACCAGTTTTTGCATGGGCTGGTCGCGCGCTCTCGATCATAGGGCAAGATCGAAGTCAAGAGAGTGAGTTCTTAAAAGTGTTCTTAAAATATGATTACAATGGATTATTCACAAAGCAAAACATCAAAACCAGTTAGCGATGTAATAAATATTATCCTCATCTAAAATTTAATATATAGCATAACTAAAGAGAAAAACCAACTCTAAGCGAATGTTGCACATATTTTTGGATCAGGAACAGAGTTATTTGTTTGTATTCTGAAGAGACAAGGCCGCACTCTGTACGGATTTGGCGGTTAAACAGACCATCCTGACACAATACAAACGGCTCCTTTAGGAGCCACCAAATACAAAGAAAGTCATGATCAATATACATTAATGCCTTTTCAAGGTGTCTTACAAACGCTTACATCTCCCTCATACATTTGCTAAACAAAATGATTGCACCATCCTCGCGCGTCACGATATGGGGCAGTAGCTTGGAAAAAGAACATTGCACGCAACTTCACAATACCCGGCCACTTTTGAACGTTACTTAAATCAATTGCTCCTGAGGTCGAATAATTATTAAAGGAGAGGCCATTTAAACTAGTGCTCACGCAGTCCCGCACTCCCATAGTTGAATAAAAATTAAAGGAGAGGCCAGTTAAACTAGTGCTCACGCAGTCCCGCACTCCCGTAGTTGATTAAAAATTAAAGGAGAGGTCGGTTAAACTAGTGCTCACGCAGTCCTGCACTCCCGTAGTCGAATAAAAATTAAAGGAGAGGTCAGCTAAACTAGTGCTCCAAAGAATAAATATTTGTCAGTTTACTAGCCAGCGAAATCGAAATGCTCAGTGATTTAATTTTGAATTACACTTGAAGAAGGAGGAATAAAGATATGACTTTTAATTACAATTTGAATTACAATTTTGGTTCGGTTTAATGAAGAACGAAGAATATACATTTGAATATGTCGGTTCAAATGCAGAACGAAGATAATATATTTGAATATGTCAGCTCTTTTCGAACTGCTCAGAAACAAGGTCTGCGTGTTTGCGCACACCGTTTGGTCACGCTAAAGAACGAGGTCTATACGTATGTAAGCGCAATTGTTTTTTTTTCGCGGTACCCACTGCGTTACTCTAAGAAAGAGGAACACACCACAGATTTTGCAATTTTTGAGGTGATTATAGGTCGTTGTAGGTGGTTTTAGGTCGTTCCGTGTTTTAGTACTTACCTCAACGATAAACGATTTTGGCGCGCAACTCACGCACATTTGCGTCAAGTAAAAGTTCCAACGGCGTTGTTTCTAAGATCTTGGTGTAAGCTCTGTACGGATTTTGCGGTTAGGTGGCGATCAACGATTTTGGAGCGACAGTTAAACACCTTTGCGTCGAGTAACGTATGGGAAGTCGTTATTTCTACGATTTTGGTGTGCGGAAACTTAATAAATTTATTTGGTCGTTGATCGACATTCGCGTCCAAAGATTCTTTGGATTTATCACTTCATAACATAAAATTGGAAACTGGGGTGGAGGGGTTCTGAGATGATATTTTCATAGTTCTTATTCACCTCATCGTATGTAGCTAGTCAAGACTTTTGTATCATGTGGTGGCTCCTAAAGGAGCCGTTTTTGTTGGATTAAGACTGATTTATGCCTTGGGTTTTTTCTCAGTCTTCTTGGGCAGAAGTACAGCTTGGATGTTAGGAAGAACACCTCCCTGTGCGATTGTGACACCGGCCAGAAGTTTATTCAACTCCTCGTCATTACGGACAGCCAGCTGAAGGTGACGGGGAATGATTCTTGTCTTCTTCTTGTCACGAGCAGCGTTGCCCGCCAACTCAAGGATCTCAGCGCTCAGATATTCGAGCACAGCAGCCAAGTACACTGGGGCACCGCCGACTCGCTCAGCGTAATTTCCTTTGCGGAGAAGACGGTGAATTCGACCAACTGGGAATTGAAGTCCTGCTCGAGAAGAGCGGCTCTTAGACTTAGTGCCTTTAGCTTTTCCTTTACCGCGACCAGACATGTTCGTTGTGACTTGCTCTACTGTCAACAATAAGAATGAATAGTAAACTTGTACCAAGTCTGTTATTTATAGTTCGTTCATTATGCAGGAAGGATCGAAAAGCACCAATCAATTTTAAGCTTCGCGCGATTTGATAGCATTGTAATTTTCTGCTTAAAGAAAGAATAACATACAAATTGACCTCCGGGGCTAGCATATAGTAATAAGCCAATCATTGATCGAGAATCTCGATCCGTATGGTAATAGATTCTCTTACGATTCTGATATAAATACAAGACGAGTTGCGCTGCACATCTATTCACCTTTTTGATTCAGCAAGATGCCAGCCAAAGTTGCAGGAAAGAAAGGCGAGAAAAAAGCCGGAAAGTCTAAAGCCATTTCTGATGGAAAGAAGAAGAGGAGAGGAAAGAGAAGGGAAAGCTATGCTATCTAAATCTATAAGGTGTTGAAGCAAGTTCACCCCGACACTGGTATCTCCAGCAAAGCCATGGGCATCATGAACTCGTTCGTTAACGACATCTTCGAGCGCATCGCCACCGAAGCTTCCCGCCTTGCCCACTACAACAAGAAGTCGACCATCAGCTCTCGCGAAATCCAGACCGCTATCAGGCTGCTTTTGCCCGGTGAACTGGCAAAACATGCCGTCAGTGAAGGAACCAAAGCTGTGACCAAATACACCAGCAGCAAGTAAACTCACTTTGTGCGTTTCCCGCCGAAATAAACGGCTCCTTTAGGAGCCACCAAATGTTATGAAAGTCAGTCATTAACGTAATACGAGTTTAAATGAAAATGTTTCTCTTAATATCAACTATGATGGTTTGGATTTGGTTAGAGTTTTCCTTGTGTACAAGGTATGTTTTAAACTGACCGCACGAAGTGTTTCTTGACCAGGCGAAACAAAATGTAACAAATTAAATGTTCATGATTTCCTTTACAAAATGTTACATAAGAATTATAACTTTGAAGAACTAGAATTTTTTTTTTTAGTTATCACCAGTAAGTTCTCGATCACCTGGATCGTGATCGATCTACAGTAGATCTCCGGATTTTGAAGCTTTTCTTAGCGGCCAATGCACTCGACGCGGCGGGTTCTTTGACGGAAATATATGCTAGTGGTTATTGAATGAGCTGCGAGACACAGACGGCCCGAAAAGAACCCGAGTAGTAGAGTCAGACATTCACTTGAGCCCATTCTTTCATTCTCACTCAGTGCACCTCAACTTTCAAAACATGAAAGATCGAGAGCTAGCCTGCGAAGTTAATGGTCTTGTGTGTGCTTAAAGCGTTAGTGATTAGTCCCAAATCCTCGGCTTGTTTTTATGCTTCAAAGCAGAGCACAAATGCCGCAAGCTACATGTGATACTCTTCAAAGTTGGAGTTTCAAGAAAACAGAAAACTTTGAAAGCTACAAGGAAAGACTGACGACTTTGCTTAGCCTGGAGATATTCCCCAGAGATCGATAGTCGCTCAGAGCGATAAAAAAGAGGCAGTTTATCGAGAAAACCTCCCTGCTTTGCCTGAGGGAACGCGATGCGTGACGAGGTTAACATCGCTATGTACTTAGTGTATCTGTCATGGACTGTCTGTAGGAAAATTGTCTCAAATAAACAAGGACATTCAGGCGCCCATTTTAAATCGATGCGTAACATTACTACGCACTTATGCATCCCTATAGCAGCGATATCCTCATAAAACCTAATTTATCTGACGGTAAAGCGACCTTTATCGGGTAAAACTTTTAGTTAGAGCCACCACCAAATTTATCGAAAAGTTAAACTCGATTATCGAAGACGGATCTAAAACTGAACTGAAACTGAAACCTCACCAACCTTGTAGTTAGCCTTGATGTACTTCTCGATGGCTTGTCGGGAAGAACCGTTTCGCTCTTTCAACGCTAAGATAGCAGCTTTGATCATTTCAGAATAAGGTGGATGCTCAGCTGGCTTTTTGGGCGCAGCTGGCTGCTTTTTAACTGGGGACTTTTCTTCGGACATGTCGTGTGCTGTAGATCCTTCGCAACAGAGACTAGTAATGATTTCACAGAGCGCGCAAGGTGATGTTATTCGTCGTAAACGAACCGCCGAGGAAACAGGGTTGTTACAAAATGGCGTCGTTCAAACTGTGCTAGTTTGCTTGACATTTTGCTCGATAACAAGCTCATTCAATAACTTCAAGTCCTCGCTAATAAAAAATATTTTAGCTTCGTTATATGGCAACAATCATATGTGAAATATGCTTTGATTTACTCAAAGTTAGAATGACGTTTTACGGTCAAAAGTCTACAAAGCGGTGAGATTCCAAGAAGAACTTTGGATAAATGACGAAAGAAGTTCTCTTTAAGTCGCCTTTCATCATTAAATTAGACATTTTAGGAAGGAAGAGGCCCTAGACTTTGCATGTGTATGAAAAATGAGCATTTTGATGCATATTCAAAGGCAGAGCGGACTTTAAATTTGAACAAGAAGAACAAAACTACAATTTCCGCCATTTTATACGTGACCTGTATGCTAAATTTCTTGAATGAGCAAAATGACCCGAAAATATGGCTAAATAGCAATCGTTTGAAATCAATGGTGATGGAACAAGGTTATCTGCTTAGTGTGGCATACTTGCCTCGCTTTCTAACATGCTAGTTATGCATGAATCAGTTGCGCGCTCTCAACTCCCGAGCAGACTTTATACCAAGAGCGGAGTGGAGTTAGAGAGCTTTATTCTCAGAAATAAAGTTTATTCACAAAGCAGAAATTGCACACCAGATGACAATGTGATGTGCTTGCTAAATTCTGCAACAGATCTCCTATACGTTGTGCTGTGAAGTTCAGAACTACGCGGAATAGCATGCTGTTTGTGAGTATCTAGTATACTCCATTGTCGATCGATAGAGAGTCACTTTTACGATCCTCTATGGGGCGAGGTAGTAGGTCCGGGCTTGCGGACAAACCAAGCACCCCAAAAAAAGAAAATTCAAGTTTACAAACATCATATGGTTACGGTCGGAAAGACGGAGTCCTAAGTTAAGCCTTTGTGTAAAAAATGAGTAAAATTCAAAGACAGACCGGCATCTAAATTTCAACAACGACCAAAACTTGTTTTAAGATACAAACAGGATTGAAGAAACAACGTTCGCCACTTAATGCACAACCTCGATAGGAAGTGTGCTTAATTTGGGAAATAAGGTAAAAGTGTCTTTTATTGTGAATTGATAACTCATGAAAAATGTGTCATGTTTTTAACTTAAAGAAGCCCATGAGGGTGACTACGAAACTTACCAGGGAGCGCTGATGATTTACATTATATTAGCGCCAAAAAAATTACATGTCTCAGAGATAGATACATGTAAATGATAAATGGTAAAAAAACAGAATGTTTAGCTTATCTTGGAGATAAAAATTAAATATTTTCCTATGAACGGCTTTAGGTTGGACAACTATGTTTTCTGTGCGGTTAGGACTTGCCACTCAGAGAGTAGGACAATTTCAGATGGTATAATTTCTCATTTCATATTTCCAGTTTAAGGCTGTTAAGTTGGTTGTTGAGGGACTCATAGTTTGGTCATTGCTTTTATTCGTGTGGTAGCTCCTAAAGGAGCCGTTTGTAATTCGAAGTGAAGTCCACTTATGCTCTTTCTCCGCGGATTCGGCGGGCCAACTGAATGTCCTTGGGCATAATGGTGACACGCTTGGCGTGGATGGCGCACAAGTTGGTGTCTTCAAACAGACCAACAAGGTAAGCCTCGCTAGCTTCTTGAAGAGCCATCACAGCAGAGCTTTGGAAACGCAGATCTGTCTTGAAATCTTGAGCGATTTCTCGCACAAGGCGCTGGAAGGGCAACTTGCGGATCAAGAGCTCGGTGGATTTCTGGTAACGACGGATCTCACGAAGAGCCACTGTACCAGGTCTGTAACGATGAGGTTTCTTGACTCCACCGGTGGCAGGAGCGCTCTTACGAGCTGCCTTTGTGGCGAGCTGTTTTCGCGGAGCTTTTCCGCCGGTTGATTTTCGTGCAGTTTGTTTCGTACGTGCCATCCTGTTCAACGACTCAGAATATCTGATGATGGGGAATTGTATATTGAAATTGATTTATACCTGGCGGGCTTACTTGTGATTGGCTTAAAATGAAGAGATTTGATTGGTTAGGTACGAAAGCTGTGAATAATTTCACGGATCTGCAATCTTATTTTGATCCGAAGTAACATGGAAGGTCGTTTAGGTATAACCTAAGTATTATCCTCGCTTTAAATTTAACATAAAGCATAATTAGAGAGAAAAACCAATTTTAAGCGTAGTTCACAAGTGACTTTTGGATGGAGCAGACTTGTTTTCCATTGAAACATACGCGTGCGGGATTACCGTGTGATTTATGTTAATACATGTTAATATAACAGTAAAATTATGATTAGATATTTGACTCAACCAATAGCAACCCCTCTTCCCATTCTGTTTTCTGAGAGGTCTTATCTTTCTGTATAAAACCTAATAACGTTCGTCCAATCGCTATAACTCAAACACACGAGTGATAATCAATATGTCTGGTCGCGGTAAAGGAGGTAAAGGTCTCGGAAAAGGTGGCGCCAAGCGTCACCGAAAAATCCTTCGTGATAACATCCAAGGTATCACTAAGCCAGCCATCCGTCGTCTTGCTCGCCGTGGCGGTGTCAAGCGAATCTCCGGCTTGATCTACGAGGAGACCCGTGGTGTTCTCAAGGTTTTTCTCGAGAACGTGATCCGTGATGCTGTGACATACACGGAGCACGCTAAGAGAAAGACTGTGACAGCCATGGATGTGGTGTACGCTCTGAAGAGACAAGGCCGCACTCTGTACGGATTTGGCGGTTAGACACGCCATCCTGATACAAAACAAACGGCTCCTTTAGGAGCCACCAAATACGAAAAAAGTCATGATCAATAAATGTGTCAACATTTATGATGCATGTTTAGGTCGCATGTGTATCTCGCTTATTAAGAATCTGGAAAAAAAATTCAATAGTCTTGTCCTTAAAAAAAATACCCTATAGATTTTCATGCGTATCTAGCTTTAGCTGGAGCTATGGATCAATTCTCATTAAAGTCCGTTACTTTTTTCAAATACTCGCGGGTCGTAGGAGTTCATATGGCAATCAAGAAGAAGAAATTAGCCCTCAAACAACCCCCCCCCCATCATTGCGTTCTTTGTAAAAATCGCTAAGAGAGTTGGCGGTTTTTAAACGTTTTGCTGTTCTTTTCCCCCCCTTTAGAGTGAAAATCTTATTGAATCAGTCCATCTGTAAGGTCTCCAAAATTTTTCATTGTATATTCATTAATACTGAAAATGGCGCGATTTTTGTGCCCGTTAGTGGTTGAGGCGCGGGAGCCGAAATCATCGGAGGCAATGAAGTTACCGACCACGATTTTCTTTTTCGTTTATTTATATGCAAAATTTCCGTGATCTTTTGAGCGTGCCTTTGAATGAATCCTTTTATTAACTTAATTCCTCCCTCATCCTAATTCAAGGGCTCTTACAGAAAAGTATCGAGGTGATATCTTAGTCGATGTTGTTTTCGGCTAGAAATTCTTAAATAGGTCAGCGACTTGTCTCGTTGGTCAAGACTTTTGTATCATGTGGTGGCTCCTAAAGGAGCCGTTTTATAGAGGGTGAAGCTGATCTAAGCCTTAGGTTTCTTCTCGGTCTTGTCGGGCAGAAGTACAGCTTGGATGTTAGGAAGAACACCTCCCTGTGCGATTGTGACACCGGCCAGAAGTTTATTCAACTCCTCGTCATTACGGACAGCCAGCTGAAGGTGACGGGGAATGATTCTTGTCTTCTTGTTGTCACGAGCAGCGTTTCCCGCCAACTCAAGGATCTCAGCACTCAGATATTCGAGCACAGCAGCCAAGTACACTGGAGCACCGGCGCCAACTCGCTCAGCGATTTTTACTAAAACCGAATTCTCTCCTCTATCTTCAATACAGTCTTTAAAATTGTAGCTCTGAAAACTTGTTAAATGACTTTAAACTGTTAATGACTTTTTTTCGTCTCATCAGTTTTCTTTTTGATATGTATTGATATTGTAAAAAGAGCTGGGAGGTAGTCTTTAGACTAATGCGCAGCACCGGCGTACGTGATGATACGTACTGTACTGTATGGGACAAATGCAAAGAAAAAAAAATAGATTTAAAATTTTAAAAAGCTTTTCCTCAAAAACTTGTCCAAAATAGGCCAAAATGCGTTAGGGAATGTTTCACAAATTTCTTAAATTTTCCAGTCGGGATACCTCCGGACTCTGATAATATTTGGCCTGGGTTGTTTTGGTCGAAGGATAGTTACTTTTCGCGGGACTCGTTTTTTTCTCTTCTTCCACGCTGTTGGCGCTGTTCTGTCTTCACTCAAAACGCTTTTTAGCTGCGAACTAGAGCCAAATTTCGGCGTTAAATCAACTAACAGACATTAATAAAGGGGACAAGTTTCTAAAATATCCGTGATGCTGCATCGGTGGAATTAATCTCAGATTATTTGAAATACGTAGACTGGTTCCAAATAGATTCCCCCGTAAGTCACATGCCTCTGACGTCACATCGCGGGAATATGTAGCGCGAAATCTTCTGCATGGTACGATCAAACGTTACAATCATGGCTACATGTCCGATTTTAGACAATAGTGACCGATTGTAGACATTTGTGTCCGATTTTAGACACTACCGTCCAATTTTAAACATGAATGTCCGATTTTAGACTTAAATGGTCGATTTTGGACACAAGTGTCCGATATTTGACGGCAGTTTCCGATTTAGACGCTAGTGTCCGATTTTTGATGCTAGTGTCTGAATTTAGACGCTAGAGTTCGATTTTAGACACTTATGTCCGATCTTGGATATTAGAGTCCGATTTTGACGCTGGTGTCCGATTTTGGACGCTAGTGTCCGATTTTAGGTACTAGTGTCCAGTTTCAGACAACAGTTTCCGAATTTAGAGTTTGGTGTTCGACCTAAGACACTATTCGCTGATTTTTGACACGTGCGTTTGATTTTAGGGGGCAGGCAGCGAGATTAATTTGCACACATTTTTCGATAATGAGGAAAACCTTGTGTCATTTAATTGAGCTGTGAAATCGAGGACAACTTTTTCTACGTACGCTTATTTCGGACTGAAATTTTACTGAAAATAATTACTTTTTGCTGCTTAAGATAAAGCGTTCGAGGCTTTTTTTTTGGCACGGGTGTGAGGGGAGAAAAATAAATGCGAGTAGAAGGCGTTGTTAACGAAAGTGTTAAAGTGGGAGACCAAACCCAAGCGTTGAATGCCAACCACGCACGTGTAGTGCCAACCACGCGCGTGGAGTGTCAACCACGCGCGTGTAAGGCCAACCATGCGCGTGAAACACCACAAACACGAAAATTGAGTAACAAGAAATAAGGCACGCAAAATGCACGCGTGACTCATATCACGCATCTTCAAACTTTTGTAAGCATTTATTTATTTTCCGATATCAGTTGTTCAGTTGGTAGCTTCGATTCGAACACTTGATAACTTTTTACATGCAGTCTGATGTAGCAACTACGAAACTGTCTTTACTACATTAAAACAAAGTAAATTGATAATTTTGTCTTTATTCACGGTGAAAACCGTATATTTGTTATCGCACTATCCAGCTATGTGAATCTCGTACCCAGATCCTACCGTGCAAATGTCAACGAAATGCAAAACTTACGACCGCTTGGTCGTGAAAGGTCTGGTTACGAGACTACCGGCTATGTAGTCTGAGGGACCAGTGTCATAAGGGACCGGTCATTATTTATCGCCTGGGGGGGGTCGGAGTATTTTTGTTGTCACATCGGAGCATTTACCTGATCCCCCCCGTAGAGTATCTAGTTTTTTAGAGATCCCCCCTTATCGGTAGTGGAAAGTTTCATGATCCCCCCCCCCCTTTTCTACAAGTCCTGAGGAACGACTCAGCACCAGAAAAGAAGCCGTGGGAAAAATATCTTCTTCCCAACCCACACACAGAAAGGCTGAAATTCTACAATAGTGTTGTACCGCAGATTTATGAATCTTCATTCGTGAGTAAACAAGCCGGTTTCAAACAGTATCTCCTCGAGCAACAGCAAATGCGTTGGCAGTTAAACACAAAGATAAAAGCCCTTTCCGATAAAGAAAACAACTTGCTTAGAAACGAGAATTGGGGAGTGTGCCAAAACATCACGAAGTTCATGTCAGGCGTGGATGGATGTAAGGGCAGTGGTGATGTCGCGAAGTGTGAGTCCTCCTTGACCACTGTCAATGAGGCCTTTAATTCAGCATCCGATTTGCTCTCATTTATCGACAACAGACGAAAGAACCTTTATACAGAAGAGCATACCTTAAGGTCGTTTGCAAGTGATGAGCTCAAATATTTCCAGGAAGCTCAAGAGCGAGTGAAGGCCATACACCAAGAGCTGCAGAAAGCCTCCAATGCGCTGACGACCACCCTCATGAGCTTGAAGAGAAAGTTCCCATCTCCCATGGGGAACAACGGCCAATCCCGAAGAAAAAAAAGAAAACAAGAGAAAAGTGAAAAAAATCAAGGAGAAAAGGTTGCATCAGCGAGCAGCAATTCTCCTAGAAAAACTTACCTCAAAAGAGGTAGCTAAAGAGGTTTTCGATTCACTCGAAAAGAATACTTACAAATGTGTCTCAAGTATTAATGCAGGATTCACTGCGAGATTTGTCAAGCGTCTCCACCTGGATCCTCTGCTATGGCTTTTGGAAAGAGGTGTGTTTGAAACAGAGCTGGCACGCAATTTGAAAGTGGTAGTGGCCAGAATGAACGAAGAGAATAGCAGTAATGGTGCTGAAAAAGGGTCAAGTTCGGGCGAGGATTCAGATGAATCTGACGAGGAGACTGTGCAAGAGCCAGTGGAGAAGGCTGCCGAAGATTCTGACACGGAAGCGGAACAAGATACAGCCTCACCAAAATAAACACTTTTTTATTTGTTGTTTTCATTCGGCCGCGTATTAAAATAATGAAAGTTTATGATTTTAGATTACGATTCTCTATAAAACAAACTGAAATCTTATGAAACAATTTTGAGCAATTGTAAGTATTCCATTCTCAAAATCTTGATTACCTTTCTAATTTAGATCGTGCCTGAATAAAAACGTGTATGTTAGACTACGATAGTGATTCTTTTTTACAAAATGGAGGGTCTGTAAAAGGGTTTGGGTTTTGTGTCTGGGCTAGAATAGAGTTTATATAATACAAAATACAACTGAACGTGGTCTTGAATATATGGTTGGGGGTTTAGAGTCCCAGCGGCAAATCCTACCAAAGTATTTACAAATGCAATCACCCGGGGTCCCGGTGCGACCTAAAATTCCTTTTTTTTTGGTCTGATCCCCCCCATTATGCTTGTCAATTACGGCTGATCCCCCCTAAAGGTCTTCAAAAAACCATGTGATCCCCCCCTAAATACTCCGACCCCCCCCAGGCAATAAATAATGACCGGTCCCTAAGAGGCCTCATGGGGGGATCAGATAAATTTTTATGATGACACAACCAAAACCCTCTAGTTCCCTCCCCACAGGGGATAAATAACAATCGATACCTTAGCCGTTATTATTTTGATTTTTGTAAGCGAAGAACGTTACGCACAATACTTCTGCACTCTCGTCTAAACTGTCTATTCATGATACCGTATATGAAGGGGTTGATAGAGCTACTCAAATACAACAAAAACCCGACTGCAAGATACCATTGTCGCCGTAAAGAGTATTCCCCATAATGAATTTGAACAAAATTCATGACATAAACTGGAAGCCAACAACATAAGAAGGCGAACAGAATTGCTACCAAAGTCTTAGTCACTTTTGCTTCTTTTACATTTACCCGGCGGTTCAGAAGGCTATTTTTCTGCGGGAAAACACGATTTGATCTGGAAACAGCACGGCAAACTTTGATGTAGCAGACGACAATGACCGTAAATGGAGTGATAATGTAAATACAGTAGGTTAGGCTCAAAAATGTAATGTTATCCCTGCTCAAACATATTGCTTCACCCGCATGGAACTTATATCTGCCGTCTTCGATGAAAAATGGCGGCGCAGAACCTGGCAAAGCTGCGCACCATACAATAATAATGTAGATCAAAATTTTTCGCTTCGTAAACAGCGCTTGGTACTTCCCAGGTTTAACAATACAGAAATATCGACTCACTGCAATTATTCCCATGGTACAGAGCGAAACAATCGCAAATGTGTAAGCTCCAAACCCCTGAAGATGGCAGATAGTTTCACCAAACTCCCAACGGCCGATAAAGAGAGTTGTAACTGTAAAAGGCATGCAGCAGGTGGACATCAGAATATCACTCACAGCCAGTGCTACGACGAACATATTTGGAGGCGTACGGAGCCTGTAGTTTCTGTACACGGCATAACATGTGAGAAGATTGCCAAAGAAAGCCAATACATTGATAACCGCAAACAAAATTGTTTCAGTCCAAACTAAAACTGTAGTCCTTGTAGCAAGTTCGATCAAAAGATTTTCCATTACGACTTTCGATAACCGAACAAGCGCACAGAGGGCGCTTTTCAAGCTGAATATATAAAGGAAATAATTTGTTTTGTTCAGTTGTGTATTTTGATAAGAGCAAAATTTTTCAATTTTTGTCAGCCGCGGAAGTAATTTGTGTCGATTGTGTTACATAAAATACAATCTTCAAATTTTACCTTTTGAAAAAACCTCTCTGGTCTTAAAAGACAAATCTGAAAGGAAGTGAAGTATTTTTTTTATGTATTCTAACCTACATGCGTAGTCATTGTAGGAAAAATCTAAAATAAATGACAATTTTAACTTGACTTGCTAATTTTCCAGATTAACAAATTAAAAATAACAAGTGATGTGAAAGTGAAGAGCTAGACACCGCCGGGTTTCATTTTAAAAAATTGAAATTATAAACACTTTTGGAGGTAAGTAATCTATTGTGTTCACGTAATTAGCGGCTTTTACCTTTTGTCATGTCTTTCCGCCAACTATACTCTTTAATCAATTAAATGGCACAGCGCGTAGATTTTTTCTTAACACCTGTCTCGGTTTTTAGCCGTGAAGCGCGCGAAACGTGATGCACTATCGTCATCGAGATACGCAAACGTTAAATGCGAGCTCTGTGATTGTTACACTCAAGCGTGAAACGTGATGCGTGAGCATGAAAAGATGTACTTTATTCAAACGATATATACGAGTGTAAAGTCATAAATAAGCGACACACGCTTACGACGTACTAACGGCAATATGGAGGAGTTGTGAATGCTATTTCTATAACAATTTTTAAAAATTTTAATTTCTTTTCCATGTCAAGGTGATTCCTCAGTTTTGCACTGCGCATCTTGCGCTGCGCATAAAAATCGTCGTATCAGCGGAATGAGTGCGCGCGCATTCCGAGAACACGGTAATGTTTTTCAATCCATGGACCAGGTAAAGAGGTACGATAGTCTTTAGCTCTTGAACGAACACGATGAGCTACATTTTTTCCATAATTTTGGTATACAATGTATCCCCTTTAAATTGGGAAAAATAAAATAAAAATTTTTCGAAGGGAAAAAGAGATACAGCAAAAAGCGTGCGTGAAGCCCGTCACACGAGGATGTAAATTACGACCTTGAAAAGAACGGCTCGAGGAACGTTTTGAGTCGATGTCGTCTAAATTTGCGTGATTTTCCCATAAATTATATATAAAATTGTTTCATACGCGCGAGACTTTCTACTTATCAAGTTTTTTTTTCAAGTGTTACTTTTAAAACCCTTGCTTCCAGCTGCAGCAAAGTGTACCGTAAACCGATGAAATGACGCGCGTGATTAGTGCCAATACGGGCATAAATATGATGGGTTTGGCCCATTACATCTCCCAAACAAGCACGGTGACCTATCTTTTTATTTTATTTTCGAAACAGAATCTAGTAAGGAAAATTTACGGAAAGTTTAGAAAAAAATTGTTCGATAACTCATTTCTCTGAGGAATCACCATATTATAGAGCACAGATAAATTTTATTGCTCATTGGGCCCCTATGCCACCGTGAAGCGTACTATACGCGATGTTCTATAACACTTTATGCATTATACTCAAGCGTGAAACGTGAAACAAGCGTTGTTTGTTGCTATTTGTTAGCCGTGAAGTGTGCTACACGAAATATGCTATTGTGATGGAGATACGCCGACATTATGCGCGAGCTTTGAGTGTTATACTCAAGAATAAAACGTGATACGTGGAAATAAAACGATAAATTTTAAGCGAACGAAATACACGACTGTGAAATGATAAAAAAGCGGCCTTTGCAAAAACGCCACTTAGAAGAGTTGTGAATGCTACAAAACCAAATCAATTTTAAAGAATCCTATTTTTCGTTCTCATTTCTACAGGTACTCGACATTGTGTGCAGATAATTTTCATTGCTCGATGCCCTTATGACACTGAATTTATTGAAGACTTTTAATCTGCTTACCCTTCTGGACTCTTCTTTCTTTGAAAGTTATCATAATGTTTTTCCCTATCTTGGCACAAATTTATACATATGTTAACATTAACCCTAACTTGTTATCAATTGACTGTTGTTGAGTTAAGGGAGGGGTAGGTGGGCAGTTTCCCAGACACTTACATGTTTATATAGATATATTTATATTTATTGCATATATATAGATATATACAGGTAGTTATGGTAAGCAAAACTGAGATGTAGATAAAAACACAATAGTAAAATAAACAAGCGCTAAATTCTTTTTTTTCAGTCTTGTTAGCATCAAACAAGTTAAGAATTCAATTTTAGAGATGTTAGTGAACAGATAATAAAACCTCTTTCCTTTGCCTTGTCCAACACGGCGTGTAAATTTTAAAAATGGTTTCAAGGTCTCTCTAGAAATGGCTGTTGAATACAATTAGGAGCTGTACACGAGCTACAAAAAGACACTGGGTACTAAAACCTAGGTTATTAAAGGATACTTGATCAGGAACGCACGACTCGAACAGTTAAACACTAAGAAACAAGTTGAAATTTTTTGCCGGTGCACTTTCTTCGCATCATTTAAGACAAATTAATCTAACTTTGCCGTGTGTCTGTTCATTTATTTTATAGCCTGCGGCTCGTGTGCCATTTTTTAGTTATCGTCATATTTTGACGTCATCTACAATCTATAGATGTACGGGCACACGGTTTTATGTAATCCTTGTTTCAAATATAAAAAGCGTCTCTCTTGTTCCCCTTGAAGGAACTCAGATCTCAGTTTGTAACACCCCTTTCCCATTTGGGTTAAGATGAGGTAATGTGAACATGAAAAAACTCCTCTACTACTTAGATAGCACGCGTCAAAATTTCACGCCATCAGTTGTCTCCGTTTCGGAAAGGCATTATAGTCTTACTTAAGATAGCTGTGTACTCTCGTCGGAATCGCCTATTCGTGACGCCATATATGAAAGGGTTGATAGTACTGCTCAAGAAGATTAACGAAGTGTAAGTGAGGTATATTTGTCGCGGAAGAATTTTTTTCCCGTGCGCGGCGTCAGTAATATCAATTACACATACAGGTAGCCAACAACATGAAAATCCAACCATGACTGCTGCCAACGTATTGGTAACTTTGGCCTCTTCCACATTCGCTCGGATTTGCTGGAAATTATTCTGGTGCGAGAAGACGCGATTTGCGCGTGATACTGCGCAGAATACTTTGACGTAACAGACTGAAATGATTATGAAAGGGGTTCCAATGTACAATTCAGTGAAGGACGTGAAAGGAATATTGCTCTCAAATGAATACGCACACATCGCTTTTCCAGGCTGGAATTCAAATCCTGATTCTTTATCGAAGAACAATGGAGGCACAGATCCCAACAAGGCTATGAACCATACAGTAGCGATGTACATCAGAGTACGGTTCTTTTTAAAAAGGACAATATACTTGTTTGATTTAACAATGCGGAAATATCGGCTGATTGCAATAATTCCCATGGTATTAAGAGAAGCCATTCCAAAAATGAACACTCCGAAGGCAAAAAACTCACAGAAAGTTTCGCCAAGCACCCACTGGCCACGAAATAGAGTTACAACTGTGAAAGGCGAACAACAGGTAGACAATAGAATGTCGCTGACAGCCAATGCAATTACGAACATGTTGGGAAGCGTACGGAGTCTGTGGTTTCTGTACACGGCGTAACATGTGAGAAGATTGCCAAAGAAAGCCAAAACGTTCATAAAAGCAAACACAGTTGTTTCAGCCCAAACTGTAACTTCGGTCCTCGTAGCAAGAGCAAAAGAAAGTGATTCCGTCGGAGCCTTTATCGACAGCATTCAAACGACTCGAAGACAATGTGACAAAGTCTTTTTGGTACGTGCCTACAGGCAAGCAAGATAAATATTCTAGTTTATAAGATAAGGTAAATACGAGTTTCTTTTGCTTAAATAACCACTTTTCCTTCATTTGTTTGCGAACGATATTGCTTTTTATTGTTTCAGCCTTGCATCAAGAAAATATTGAGACAGTCTTGTCACGTTTGTAATTGCAAGTTCATCGAAAGTGAACAAGGACCGGAATTTTCAAAGCCACCTCTTTGCAAGGAGTTCTAAATTCACTACAAACATTATGTTTCGGTAGAGGATACAACACCAGTAAATGATGCACGTGTAAAAAGCTGATTGACGGACATAGACTGATAAGCAAGCAATGTCACTTTCTGGTATAAGTCGAGAACACATCTCAATACCTTTGTATACTCTTAACGGTCTAACACGCACACACTTTATTGGTTTTACAAACTGAGTTTATTGTAAACACAGATTGGCTTGTACCCATGGGTAACTCGAGAGGAGCTTGTTTTTATCAGCAGTTTTGGATTTGATAACGTCAGCTGATATGGGGAGTTTTTTGGAGAAATTTTCTGACCAGCCGGAAACATATTTAAATTAAAAATTTGTTTGAATTGCAAACAAAACAGGTCGAAAACTCTAAGGTGTCAATAAAAAGGCCGATCGCAAATTGTCACAATTTACACCAGTTTCTCCTATATCTACAGAAATATAAACTTTTGGCTCCATTTGTTCGAAGGTTGGATACGCGCGCTATCCACTGGATAAAAGCCTATCTGGTGGTTAACGCTTTATGTTTTGCTATCATGATCACTTATCCATCGGATAGCGATTTATCGGTTGGATAGCGTTTTTCACCCTTTTTAACTCGTGAATTGCGCGCATGCGCAAGAGCGAGTTATAGATACGATGTGGGGAATAGCATTCGCTCGCTCGATTGGTCGATTCCTGTAAACTTTTTTTAGATTTTAGGCTTTTGAGTACATTTGATAGTTTTTGGCGAGCAATAAACAGACGAAATGGCGACCTTTGTTGCTAAGAATAGTGGTGGGGTGAAAAAGAAGCCAATGATAATCTTAAAAGAGTTTTTTTTTTTCGTTTTAGTTTCAACAAGCGGCGCCAGCGACTGGCAAGCATTCAAGGATTCACACTGAAATAACAACAACCTTCGTTTTTCATAAAATTATAATTTACAATCCTTGAACTTGAAAACAATCCGAAGATTCATTGAAAATATCACTTACTGCGAAGCGCTCGGAGTTTACAGATGTTCAAAAGCTTTTTCTGTTATAGCGTGAGATTGAGGACAAAATTGATCATTACGTTTCTTCACGTGTGTTTTTCCTGTGTGAAGCAACAAAAGATGCCGGCGACTGCCTAAATAACAAGTTAACACGAAAATCAAATAACACTTAGACAAACAATTTTAGCTACCGATTTTCAGTCAATTTTTAAAGAACAATTTTCTCGTAAGTTTCAAGACAATTTGAAGATTCAACATATATACAACGAAAGTTACACACCACAAAATTGATAAATAGGCCTGAAATGAAATTCTATCTTGTTATTGATTATACGTTGCCTAGCACGTGACTTAAATCTACCCAGGCGGAGATCTAAAATGACGGTGGCAGGCTTGGCTTAGTTATATCACTCAAAACTCGTTCCCGTTTGTCTCATTTGATAAAGAGGGAATCGTTAATGTTTTCATTATACAGTTATACAGTTATACACACTTTATCGATGCTCCCTAAGTGGGCTTTTCAGCTCAATAGAATAAAAAAATACAAATATATAAATTAATTGAGAATGTAAATACAATAATATTATAATTACAAAATATATATCAATAATATAATATAATATATCAACTTAATAAAACATTTGCAAGATGACGTCTAAAATTCCTGGGGCATTTTAAGGACTTAATGTTATCATTCAAGGAGTTCCAGAGTTTGGCTCCTCTGAAAGCAAAGGAGCGCTGCCCTGTTGACAGGCGACATAAAGGTATATCCAAAGCACCAGATGATCGAGTTTGTCTATTATGGACTTGAGAACATGATTTGAACATATCAGCAAGATAGTCTGGAACAAGCTTGTTAATACGTTTGTGCATCATAGTAGCGTCATTTAGAATGAGTTTCTCTCTAATAGGAAGCCATTTCAACGATCGCAACCCATCCGAAATATGGTCATACTTTCTTAGTCCCAGAATAATTCGCCCAGCAAAGTTTTGGACTTTTTGTAACTTGTCAATATTGCTACTGCTGGTATTACTCCAGACAGTTGAACAATATTGGAGTTTACTAAAGACAAATGAATTTATTACTAACAGAAGTGTTTTCATTAAGACAGTATTGCCTTGATTTTCTAATATTTACAACGAAAGACAGTAAATTTCACTTTTCACCCACATTTACTTCCAACCTTTTCTTTTGAACCAGAAACAAAAATGATAGACGTTTAAAACACATGACATCATCCACCTTGTTAAATGTAATAGCATGATCATTTCAATTGTAATGCCTTCTTGTCCCAACGTTACTTTGTTTCTTTGCTACATTAGCGAACACTGAACTACTGCTCGTACTCTAGATGACAATCAACCACAAAATTCCCTAAACCAGATAACATTAAACATAATCTCAAAAATCATGTGTCAATTCACGAGTTTGCTCACAGAGCACTTTGATTATAACTGGGCCCAAGCAAATAATAAAGAGGGACACTCGTTTCCCAATTACTAACAAAAATTACAATTTCCTCGATTGCGATTGGTTTACAAAACTCCTATTTTCTATGAATTCACCTGCCAAGTTGTTATCAGGTAGTTTCCTGTGGAACAGTTTGATAAGCCAATGATATTCAAAGCTGTAATTTAAATCAACCATTCACAACCTTTTAATGCAAATTTTCCCTTTCTTTCATAACTTGACAATTTTTCGTTTGTCAGAAATTGTAATTTTATGATTAATTGGTAATAAGCATTCGTGTCGTCCAATTCGTTCCGTAATCACACTCGTGATAAACAAATCGGACTCCCGCTGCGCGGTCGCCTGATTTTGTTACCACTCGTTTGATTACAGACCGAGTTGAACTCCACTCAGTCCGATTACCATGACTTATCATGTATGAAAATCACACATGACAAGACATCGCGCAATTGTCTCACAGCTGTACGTATATCTCTTTTAAGGATCTATTCTACATTCGGTTTGAAAAGAAAAATTATTTCAGGCCCTTAGGCTATCTAGCTAGGCTATCTATGATTACAACCAAAGCAAAAACTACCGGTATATCAAAAGTTTTTATAATTTATTGAAAGAAAAGTGTTTCCCGTTCATTCTCAGTGAGTCGTCCTTCTCGCAGACCAAGAAATTTTTAGCGAAACTCTACAAGCAATTAATATTTTCTTCTGATAATCGCTTTGTTTGGTTTAATAATATAATCAGATTTTGTATTGTCTTTGATTTTATCAGATTTTGTATTGTCTTTGATTTTATCAGATTTTACCTTTTTTGAATTGCTAAAAAGCATCGGAAACCAGAAAGAAAAGAGAATTAAAAGTCATTAATTCAGATGACCTCCGGGGTTATATCTAAAAAATCGGACTGTATATAATGGGTTTTTTCAGGCGGCCCCCTAGCTTCTGATGCATGTAATTTGAAAATCGTATCGATCGGTAATCACACAATACGAAATTCGTTTATCCACGATAATTTCCGTAATTTCGTAACCTCTAACGAGTTTTATCAATTATAAACTCTAAAGATATAGAATAACTCACAGTTGCTAATATGACTGAGTCTTTCCTTCCGCTGCACTTGACCTAACTCAAGCTTGACCGAAACACTTTCTTTTCCAGTGACTACAAGGGGTGAAGTGAGGCGCGGTGGCCCAGTGGTCAGAGCGCTGGACTCTGGGTCGGACGGCCCGGGTTCGAGTCCTGGATGGGGCACTACGTTGTGGCCTTAAGCAAGTCGTTTCACTCACCTTGCTTCGTCTTCTCGGATAAGACGTTAAGCCGGAGGTCCCGTCTCCTGCAGGGTTTGGGGTAGGAGACGTTAATTTCCCACGCACGAGATTACTGTGTGATGGATGTCCTCCCCTGGGTTGGGTTGGGTGGGTTTGTGAGGGCCACAAGTTTATTAGCTATGCTATTATGTGTTACCCTCGTAAAATAAAGTCTTAAGTCTAAGTCTAAGAAGGTTTCGTCGGATTGAATTGGTTTGGTTTGCCATTCGCGGCCTTGATCATCTCCTTGATTTCAAATTAGCACCATTACCTTAAACCTCATCTTTAATTGAATCTTAAATAAAATAAATAAAGAATCCGTACTGAATATCTACTTCTTGAAGGTACCTTGAGTAACAACGCTTCAAGGAGGGATAACAAATGATTTCTTTAGGAACTGTACTCTCAAATTAATAGATCTAATCTGGGTGAAAAAAAAGCGTTTAAGCATTACGTTCAGTTAGGGTCATAGCAAACAGCACAAGACCTGTTTTAAACCTGATCAAACAGAGGTGTTCAGCATTAAAAGCAAAGAAAACATAACAACAACTGAATGCAGATTGTATTTTTGTCCTTTGTCGTTTACCGCAAACGTTACGCATAAGTTTTCCTCTATCAGTTTTAACTACGATATTCAATGAACCTGCAACTGAATCACGTTTTCGTACTCGAGCTTTGAAAGACACGAAAAAGTTTCCGCCTACTAGCTTTCGCTTTATAAATCGCTTTTCCCCGGCATCGTTTTAGCTCAGAAAACGAAATATTTACTCAAAATATCCTTGTACTCTCGTCTAAACTGCTTACTCATGGCTGCATAAATGAAAGGGTTTATGGCGCTACTTAAATATAACAAGAAGGCGTAAGTTATGTAAGCTCTTCGTGGCAAAGTATGCTCGCCGCGCACAGCATCGATGTTATCCATAACACCAATCGGAAGCCAACAACATGCAAAGCCAACGAGAACTGCTAACAAAGTTTTCGTTACTTTTGCCTCTTCCACGTTAACTCTGAGCTGATGGAGGTCATTTCGGTGCGAAAAAACACGATTTAATCTTGAAACCTCTCGAAACACTTTGACGTAGCAAATGGTTATGACTGTCATGGTCGTTGCTATGTAAAAAAACTCGTTGACAGATACATAAGCGATATTTTTAAATGTGTACAAACACATGGCTTTCCCTGGCTGAAATTCAAAGCCGTCTCTCTTAAAAAATAACGGAGGCAGAGATGGAATGAGAGAGACGCACCATGCCGCAGTTATATATATCAAAGCCCTTTTTTTCGTGAATAATACTGCATAACGCTCAAATTTCACAACGCAGAAATATCGACTGACTGCAATAACTCCCATTGTAACCAAAGAGGCTGTTCCGAATGTGAAAACTTCAAAACCGTGAACTCTACAAAACGTTTCACCAAACATCCACCGGCCGTGGAACAGAGTTGCAACTGTGAAAGGCATACAGCAAGTTGCCATCAGGATATCGCTAACAGTCAGAGCTGTTATGAACATGTTGGGAAGCGTGCGGAGCCTGTGGTTTCTGTACACGGCGTAAAAAGTAAGCAAATTTCCCAAAAAGGCCACAATGTTGATAAAAGTGAACAAAATAGTCTCAAACCAAATTAAGGCCTCGTTTCTTGTAGCGAGCTGGGCCGAAAGTGTCCGTGACATGATTCTCGACGATGAAAAAAGACAAGCGCTTGGTTAATTCAGTGAATTTTCATCTTTGTGACGGCTGACGCAAGAGAACTTGAAGTGCGTACTAATCCTAAGCTTTTTTTTCTCGTTTGTCTTGCCGTGTATTTCTATTATTCAATTGTTTTCTTAATAATCCACCTAAATATCGTAGGAGTCTTAGTGGTCTGCACCTGCTCACTTCTTTAACCTCTTTCCCAAAATTTCAACTTCCAGAAGCGATTAAAAAAATGAGCAGCCTCTCAATAATGATCTACTTTTATGTACTCAACAACATTACTCATTCCTGACTGGTCGATGGCCAATACGTAAGTAGAATATTTGCTATTTACGCAAAGCACTCTCTCAGTCCGTCAATGACTTTAAAGCTAAGAAAAACATAAATCTTGGTTTGTCTTTTACCATTAAAGCACTTTTCGACTGAGTGTCGTAAAAGGAAAACCAAACGACGGCCCAATCAGAAGAAAGGAAAATTCCCTTAAGAACCAACGAGAACTCAAAGTTAAAACAGCCAAGCGGCCTAAAGCGCGGGAAAACGCAGGCGACCAAGTTATGATTGGTTTTTAGTTTTGAATCTGATTGGTTGAGAGAGTGGTGCGAGTTTCCTCGACCAATCACAGAGCGAAGTAAAGCAAAACCAACGAAATCCCGGATTACTAATGGCGCTCAATCGAAAATTGCTCTTTTGGTGTTAAAATTACCAAAATAAAAAAATTTATTTTACAAAAAGAAATCGAACGTACGAGCTCTTCTCAAATCTTTGAAAATTGCTTCGAGTAACGGGCACGGGAACACGTACGGTCGCGTTAGAACTCACTTTTATCGCGAACAATTACACAAATAATCATATGATGATATGACGAGCCACATCATTTCAAGCCAATTTCTGCGTTCGTGTGCTCCATTTTGAGGAGCCACGTTTGATTCGTCTTGCCCAATTGCCATTACCGCAAGCGTTCTATTACGTGAATCCAGTGCGTCGCCAATTAAAAGCATGAAAGAAGGATAAAACTCAGTTCCGCCGGACTTTTTATTGAAATAACAAAACATCCGGGTCAGCCTCTACTAAACAAAATTCTTCTAAGTAAACCTCTTCTCCGACACTTTCCTTTTCTCCCCAACAGCTCTTAGCACACGTGAAAACCATTACAGTGCCAAACTCAATTACAACGTCATTCACTTGATTGACAGTTGCCAAGAATGCCTTCCTTTGATCTTCCCGAAGACCAGTATTATCTGATAGATTTCCCCCATTGTCCTCACAAATATTATTGTCCAACCTTTCCAAATTGTGTACATTGTTACTATTTGAAAACTGCTCAGTCTCTGCCTCATGTTTGTTGTTTTGGGAACTAAGATCCCCAGTCAAGTTGGCACATGTTTGCTTTGCAAGTTTCAAATTGCCAATTAATGTAGGCATAAATTGCAGTTCAAATATTCTGTTTGCACCACAATGCTGGCAGGGTGGAACACTTGAAAACAGCTCAGATGGCTTGGTGGTTAACATAGAAACAGGCATCCCATTCCACTGATACCTTATATAGAATATAATATAATATAGAATAATATTAGATAATTATTACACATGAAAAGAAAAGAAAAACAGATTCCATGTGGTTATGCCTCTGCTCAGTAATAGATCACAGATGACCTCAAAATGTTATTAGAACAAAATAGTGACACATGGGGCGCAGTTGATATTGTTACCAAATTTTGATTTCTTCTGTGATGCTTCACTGAACATTCCTAAGGCAACATGGAATCCATGTTTCAAATGGAAAAAAAGCAAAATGTCCGTTCTCCTGTAGATCACGAGAGTGAGTGTGTGGGAACCAATCAAAATTTGTGCTTAGCCCTTAAAGTCCCACTACTGACCAAGACAGAATTTCTCCTTACGCTATCAATACAATATCAAGCAGACAAGTAATGAGAATAAAGGAAAATACCAACTGGGGGATTATTGGTCGATCCAATTCCAAATTCTCCCAACTAACATCATATGAATTGTATGGCAGACAGTAAGGAGAATTACTAATGCAATCTTAGAAGTTAAACGGTTAATTCAGCTATTTGTATATGAAATAACTAAAATGATTACCTCAGGCACTGCTGTGGATAAGCATGTAACTGTTTGTTAAACTTGTGAAATGCTTTATCACCATGCGTAACTGCTGCACTTTCATATTTCTCCCCAGCCCATTCCTTATTACCCTCATCTGTCTCCAAGGCATCTAAAACATGGCCTCCTTCACGCTGCTGATATTCAGACAACAGAGCTTTCTCATGTTTTGTCATCTTGGTAGACGTCTCTTTTGGGTCAGGTGCTTCCACAACACTAACATACATTGGTGCAAAATGAGGGATGGATGCCAATGAAGTTTCTGTGTGTGGCTGGCCTTCACTAAAATTTCCAGCTATAGTATGGTTCATCTCTTCGGGTTTATCTTCAGATAGTGTTAATTTGCCAGTACATTTCTCCAAGCTCATGGAAAAATCATTATCACTGTCAGACCAACAAAGCAGCCAAAATGAGAGATCTATTTAAAACTGTAGTTGACTGGAAAGTCTGTAAGACGTTGGCAAAGACTCAAATTCTTTGCAACTTTTCACCTGGGTGCCAAATGACACTGATACACTCTTGTTTCAATCCCAAGACCGAACAATTTGGTAACCAAAAAGGTGTGTTATAAAGGATTTCATCCTGGAGCAATATACCAAAATGAAAGATATTTCCTGGCCACAAAACATTTGCCGACTTGTCAATGACCACCAGTTACATAAAAAAGGGAATGAGTTAAATCATTGACACTTTTCATTTCTTGAACCCCAATTTGTTTGTACAGGAAAAGTGCTGACAAGACCTTAGGTCAGTTGCATCCATTAGACTAGCAAAAGAATTCTGGTTTCCGACAAAAAATCCTCAGTTGCATTGGCAACCAGCTTGTCACAATTTTGGACCCTGCTATGGCAAGAAAGAAATACATGTACTCACTCTCCCCAGTCTTCAGCATCATCACACCAATCATCTACTTCAAATCCACCAGAAGACTGGATCATAAAAGAAACAAAATACCAACATCAAATTTTGGGAAAAATCAAACCTGAACTATGCAAAAAATTTTGATCATTTTGCAAGTAAAAGACTTTTCATACAACCAAGAGCACTTTCAATTGAAGCGTTAAGACCCTCTCCAGTTAAGAAGTGGCCAAGAAGGAATATTTCCTCACAATAATATTACACTTTTAAGAAGAAGGCCATGAAGAATTACGTCAACTAAAAGGTATCCTTCAATTCAACACTCAATTCTCAGAGCTTAAATGATAAAAAATGTATGACAGACAGTATGAAGATTTGGTGTATAGTTCTTGGGAATGGAAGAGTTATACTATCTGGCCCCTTAACCCTTAGACTCCCAAGATCTCATAAGTAATTCTCCTAACTGTCTGCTATACAGTTCTTGAGATGTTAGTTTGGAGAATTTGGTATTGGATCAACTTTTCTCCTTACAACATCACCTCTAAATCACATATTAAGGTCACAAAAATTAAGGAAATGATCACTAAAAAAAAAAGAAACTTTGGATGGTTAGAAAAATTCTCCCTGTCAACACCTTAGGAAATTTATGGAGAACAGTATGGAGTATATGCAAACTGATTTAATAGTGTTTGGGAAAATGTAATGGCTTTGAATGTTGTTCCAAAAAAAAACAAAAATTTATTTTCAAAAACATATATTGTATAACACCTTATTTTCTGCTGTTTCCCTGCTGACATAATTACTGTCTCTGGCTTGTGATCTCAAAACTTTCCAACTGAAAAAAGAGTTGATGGAAAATAATTAAAACTTTCAGATTGTGTTTAAATGTTAACTCTTCGACTCACGGAAGTGATAAACATGTAACTTCTCCCAATAATATCCATTCATTATCCAGCATACAGGTACTGAGAACACTCAAATTTATCAGGTAGAAGTTGATGTCTTGATCTTACACCAAATTCTCGTGACTAATTTACAAGGAAATAGTTAGCAGCTGGAGGAGAGAATTTACGATTAGATCTTGGGGGTTAAAGGGTTTAACGTTAATATTTCGCCTATGGCTGTGGCCTTTTACCTTTTGTTTCTATTCCAACAAGATTTGCTTACACAACCAAATACATACAGCACACGGTGGAAGGTGGAATCTGACAAAGGACAGTAAATCTGGCAAACCAAATACAATATTTTTCCACATAACGGACAAGTTGGGAAACACAACGGCTGGCCATGCAACCAATTCTGTGCAGAGAAAATGAAAAAAAATTAAAAAATCTTCTTCTTTGGATTAGTCAAGTAGATAAACTGCAAAGAATTATTCTAGGCATGCTTCGTTGTTTTTCATCCTGGTTGCATAAGAGTTTACCCCATGAAAATAAGTTTTACCGGTGTTCCTCCGATTTTGTTTGTACTCCATCCACAAATGTTATCGTCATTTTCCGTCATGTTTCCGTCCGCCAGCCCTAAAAGTAAAGGTTCGTCCGCCATCTTGAAAGTGTGACTCGCAGAGGAGCGTGGGTAGGATTAGTCTTAGTAGGATCCCTGCTCAAATTTTGCTGAGAACCCACCCCACCCCCTCTGCTGTTCTTTTGACCTCAAAAGTTATTTGTACCGTTTAAATCATGCATGAACCTATTTTCCGAGAGAAGTCCATCGCGTGAGTCATGAAAAGTCAAAGGGAAAAACTGTGTTTGCGCTGCCTGAATCATCCAAAGAGTTCAGGAAAAGCAGATTCATCATCATTGTAATAAAATAATAATAAATATCATCGTAATAATATAATAATAAAATTATCATCATCGTTATTTTTTCCTTCTTTGTTTATGTGTAGTCCAATTTGTTGTGTAATTACGCAAGTGATTAACCAAATCAGACGTCCACGAAACCCGGAACCGCCGAGCAAAAATCTGAGAAACAATATGTTTTCATAAAAAACAACAGTTAACTCAACGAAATGCGCGGCAACAACACGCGGTTATGTTACGCACTGTCCGATTACATAGGCATGACGCCTACACTGTCCCACTATGCTGTCCAATTGCACTGACGTGACGCATACACTGTCCGCTTACTCGGTCCAATAACAAACATGACGCGCACACTGTCCTATTGGTGCTCAAATCGGGCTGGTGGCCAATCACGTTCGAGATTTTTATTAAAGTTTTTCCCACTACCTAATTCTCTTAGTCGCTGCAAAAACTTAGCAAATAGTTTGAGGTGTAGCTATAGCAACCAAGCTTATTGACTTCCTTTGAAACATCATATAGTGCCTGAAAGGTGAAAACTGGGATAATTAATTTTATTGTGTTATTCTCGATGTTGCGCCGCCTGTCCAGTCTTGCATGCAATTCATTCTAATGAATTTACAAACAGAACTGACAAAAACACATGGAAAAGGCTAGTGCATGATGGAACACTGGATGCTGATCGTAAAAAAATAACGTTCGGCAAGTTATAAAGAAGTGTCCATAAAATAATTCTTGAGGTAACAAAAATTTTTTCTATTTTTTCCTGCCACTATTGTTAGTATCGTGTTGTTAAATTGCCCGAGTGTTGATCCGAGATAATCCAAATCAAAATACGCTACTCCTGACCTTATTTCTGATGTTGGCTCAGTCACCATTAGCACGGCAGGAAACTGCGTCTGTTATGTTACTAAACAACAATTTTTAATGATGGGTTATATTTGAATGAAATCGTCAAAATTTCCATTAAATACTTGAAGTGATCCTGTCTGTGAGTTATTTCCAAAATCAGAATTTTATTCAAAATCTTTTTTCAGTTACTCGCAAAGTACCGTTTAATTAAAGCCATTTACTCTACCGAGTAAAAAATTTTTTTAACTCCGAACAAATCGTGCGCTTTTGATACTTTGTAAAATGGTAATTAATCCTCTGTGTAAACTTATGATCACTAAATTATTTTTAGATGTGTGAGAGTTTATTACTTGAAATGTCAACCTAGCACCCGTGGAAACTACTGGTTGATCCGACTAAATGTGATTTTAGAAGAAAGTAGTTATGCTCGATTAGACTCAAAATTGCTTCGTGTTTGTGATCAATATCTCAGGGAAGCGTTTTGCTTTTCTGAAAAAGGCAACGGGAAAAAACTGTCGTGACAAAATATATATGTATATATATTTGTCAAATAATAAAGGCCAAAATATCTCCTACGATGACAGGAGGGATCGACGATCTTTGACTTTACCCGCTCCTCCACTCAAAAGGTGATGACTACCGTCTAAAAATTCAGATATTTGGCTGTTTATCGCTTTTTTAAATCAAGCTGTTTTATTAAAATGCGTTCCTAACACAAGATAACGTTTTATTTACTCGACATAAATTAGTATTTACTTAGTATGGAATGGAATGGTATCTAGGAGATCAAATTAACCAAAGATGGTCTTCCTGGCTCCAATTATTCCTTAAGTTGAATGAAGCGTGCCTTGATAATATCCTTATTATTTCTTCTTCATAAGAAATAATTCCCCAACGAACTGAATGTTTGCCCTAAATTGAAGAAATCGCCTGACCCTTGCTTTCAATCGACGATGTTCGGTACTCACTCGGATTTCCGAGTACTTCCGAAGATTTAGGCGCGGAATGATTTGAACAGACAAACATGGCGACAACTTCAAAATCGCCTCTTCCTCCTCGTCCGCAAAGTGTTCCTCTATTGAGGAAAACCATGTCTCCTGATGCAGCAAACACGAAGGTTTCTTCTCCGATCAGAGCTAAGACACCATTGGTAGGGAGAAATTTCATTCTTTAGCGTGATTTTAGTTAGCAAGAACATCAAAATTTGTTCATCCGAAATTTGCCGGAGGAGCGTGTTTTGATCCGGGTAGCAACACCGGCACTGCTGCAGCGATCGGTTTAAAAACACTCAGAGGGATGGATATGGATGAAAAGTTTGATAATCTACCCAGTCTTTTTTTTTTTAATTCCATCTTAAAACAGTAGCTTCAAGGACGTACGCTTGTCGCTCAAGTGTTTCTCTGTATTCGTGCAACGGATCGACTCTGTGCAAATGACAACAGTTAAATTTCTCGATCGCTTGTACTGTAACGTTTACTTTTAAAATCATCGTCACCAGATCGCATTTCTGTCTCCCTTTTCGTATTTAAATTGAATTGAACTAGGTGATTAAAAAAAAAAATGTTTTCCGAAAATCTAATTTTTTAACTGCCCAAAATATCAATAAAAGTATTCCACAATCTTCATGTACAGGTCAACAATAAAACCTTTTCGCGCATAATTGAATACTATTACGACTTTTGAAATGTAAATGAGCACAACGCTATTTTCGTTTATTTTCAAGTTAATCGTACATGTTGTTGTTTGTTCTCAAAAAAACGTTTCCAACAAACCCCCTGTTACTCGAACCAGCGTACACTGAATGTGAGCTAAATATAAATTTTTTTTCCTCATACTTTTAGCGTAATCAAAAAATATTTTTGTTGTGATATCAACGTTAAAAGTTTTCTATAATTAGCAACTAGATGACAGACGAAAATCATTGAAATAATCTTTTTTGCAGTGGTGACTTGTCACAAACTCAGAGGTCCAATGTCTCATCATGTATGAAATAGCTAACAAAATTAGGAACATCGCTAGATACATTTTTGAAACGCGATTATTTTTTGTCAATTTGCTCTAGCTGCACATGTATGCAAATATGGATTTTTTTTTTGCATTGATAATATTGATTTTTTTAATTAAATAGTTCTATTATTCAGTTTCAAAGTTGTATAACTGTGTCACATCTGCAAAAATATGGTGTGTGGTAACCATTTTAACCTCTTTTGAAATGTTAAAAGGCTAATCAGAGTCTTATTTGGTCTGTAATGTCATTCTCACATATGTGAATCGTTGTTTTCCAGAGAAATGTCAAATCTCATTTTTACAGATAACCCTTTTTTTTTTTAAAAGAAAAAAATGTTTTTTGATTTTTTTAATATTCTGTTTACTTCTCTCATTACCATGGTTTCCAAGTCTCCTTTGCCTTGGTCTCGTTCTATGAAGACTGTAGGTTTTCATGAATTTTTATAAAAGAGAACCGTTTTTGGTCCATAAAATTTTGAATCCTGAAAAAAAAAAAAAAAAATTGTACCAAACACATGGGTATAAAATAAAGAACTTAAACCTCAGACCTTTGGATTCCTTGCTTGGATTCTCTACAGCTGGGTCACAAGGACCCCACTGTGAACCAAGCCATTTCAAGACTCAAACATGCCTTGTGAGAGTTACCCTTTCACACCCTGACACCAGTATGCATATTCTCTGTACTGCTCTCTATATATTTCTTCAGGTGCTGACAAGGAGAATTTTTTGAACGATCAAGAGCTTCTTTTGTTTTTGATCACTTCCTCTATTCTTTTTACCGTAATTCAAGATCCAAGGATGATATTGTAAGGAGAAATTAGATACTAGACACTGTTAGGGGTCCAAGAGGTAATGAAATATATTGAATTTTTTTCTGTATTTTTATTTTTTCTAGAATAAATCCTTAGGGAAATCATTGAATCTGAAGTCAGGACCTGTCCCTGGATCATTCCTGTTTGGAACACCTTCATACCCCTCCCCTCTGGATCGCATCAGACCAACCAAGAAGGACCGTGCCATTGAACTTGGTTTAAGCACTGCACTGCAAGACTCTCTGGACCTCAATGCTACATTCCCCAAGGTGTATAAGGCAAAATCAAAATTGGAAGATAATAACATGGATGTTTTCAAGCCCAGCAGAAATCTTGATCAGATATCCAGTAAGTTTGATCAGACAGTTGAACAGGGTTCAGTAGTTCAGAGGTGGTATATAATGCTATCCAATGGATAAATCACTCTCCAGCAGATAAGTGTCAACAAATTGTATTGTACTATTTACGGGAAAGAGATTTATCCAGTGGATAGCATTATCAACCCATTGAACTGCTAGGGCAAGGTTTATCCACTGTTTACTCTCAGTTGCCACCTAAGGAAGAGATGATCAGGGATATAATTTTGGTGAGGACTGAAGAAATAAAAGCCGGCTTAAAAAACAAACCTCTTGGTCTCAGCTAATGATTTACTTCTCTTAAATGGGATTGTCTTGTTTATGAAATGTTGTACATAAGAACAATAAGGCCCAATTTAAACACCCAGAGCGATTCCATTAGGGCTAAACTCTTCGTTTAACTTTTAACGCTTTGTAATTTATTCACCGCTTCATTATATATATACTCGATTCTATTTTTTTTAGTTTACTTGATAATGACGTTCTGGAAATGTCGAAACGTCGTGTCATGCTTTATAATATTTTATCGCAGATTTTTATTGTCAAATAAGATATTTGTACCAGAGAAAACCAAAAACAAAACAGCAAGGGGACAAAAGAGAAAATTTAAATTCCAAATGCTGAGTGATGGGTTGGGAAACCAAAATATTGCAAAAACCTACATGAAATTCTTCAACCCAAGTGATATTACACAGATCCAAAATAAAAAACTGCTTGAAAGGTACAGTTACCAGCAGTCTACTGTTACCTTTAAGACCTCTTACCCGGATTAACACAAAGGTACATGAATATAACTTCTAATATGTTCTACTGTTAAGGTATTTTGTTATTATCAACTGAGTAAATTGGCCACCATCAAGAGTTTCAAAGCTGACATTTTGAGCAATAGCCCTTTGTCATTCGCTCTAACAAAGGGCTAACACTTGAAAAATCAGCTTTGAAACAGTTAACAGCGGCCAATTTACATTATCTATTGAGTTGATAATATCAAATTATCTTGTTGTACTTTCCCATCTGCCCAGCACCACAGTTTCATTAAAAACCTACTCCCTTGTTCTTATGATATATCGATTTTCAGTTAAAAGTAATGCAATTTAAAATTTGGTTGCTGTTTTCTTTTATTGTCCAGGTGATTCACTGCACAGCTTTAGTTACGCACCTGGCCATTGCCGAGGCTCTTTCCTGGAAACTTCCCCTGATCCTCGGCTGACATCTTCATGGCAGTTTTATAACTTTGTTGGTGGAGCAGGGACTGGAGCTGTCTTTCCAACAACAGTGCGTAATCCTGTAAGTAACATGTAACTGAAACTTACAAAATTATAGATGTGGAAGGTAGATATGAACTGTAAGTTTACTTCTCCCTAAAGAGAGTTAAGCAAACCTCTCCTTGTAATTTCAATAAATTATCCTGTAAACAGGTAATGAAAACATACAAGCTCATGAGGTGATCTAACACCAATTTCTTTTGTCTAATTCACAAGGAAATGTATGGTTGTTAGAAGGTAAAATTAACCCTTTAACTCCTAAGATCTCATTAGTAATTCTCCTTACTGTCTGCCATATAGTTCTTGTGATGTTAGTTAGGAGAATTTGGTATAGGATCAACTAGTAATCTCTTAGTTAATATTTTTTTTTCTCATCACTTGTCTGCTTGATATTGTATTAATATTGTAAGGAGAAATTCTGTCTTGGTCATTTATGGGAGTAAAGAGTTATTAATTGGATCTGGAGAGTTAGAGACTGAAATTAAGATAATTTTTGCTTCGAATTTTGCTCTTTTTTCTGCAGAATAAAGCGATTGTCACAATTAATGCAAGAACCTCAGAAATTTTGACAGCTAATGACATGGCAGCAGAGCTGTTTGGCTACTCTACCAAGACCCTCATTGGAATCAAAATGTCCCAGCTTTTTGCCGATGTACATAAAGAAAAGCAAGAAGCCCTTGTGGAGCAGCATATTGAAGCAAGTGGTGCTGTAGTTATGGTAAATGGGAAAGTGGTAAGTGAGTGGAACATCACTTGCTTGATATTCTTTGCGAACTCCACCATTTGATTTGTGTTTGATTATTGGGTCTACAATAAAAGCTGACACATTGTGGGCATCAAATTTTGTGGATTTTGTGTTTAGTCATCAATCTACAAGTATGTTTCTGCAGAGAAAAAAAATCCTGTGAAATATAATAATGCAGAAATTTTCCTCTCTCAGACAGATGAAAAACTCCTTATGCAAATCAGATGACACTTTTTTTTTTAATTCAGAGTCATGGGCTTAAATCATTACTTGTGTTTGTAAGGTGACCTATCGGAAATTTCAAACAGTAGGGTTCATTCCCTGTTAATGGTTAGCTAGAAAATTTCAAAAACTAGTACTTAGCAAAAATTTGAAGCATCTGTAGCAACAAAATTTGTTCCTGTAAATCAAAAGTTATTGTCAATCTGCAGAGTAAAACTTCAGAAAAAATGTAGTGAAAGCTAATTTTGGGCGATCCACACTCAAAATGAAATGTTGCCAATGGCAAGTAGACCTGAATTGTTGTGACTGATGCCTTGAACAACTAAGAATGCAATTGTAGTTTTTTCCTTCTTCATCTGTCCACAGTGAGCTCACTGTTGGTGTATTTTGACTTGATCTAGGAAAGTGAGTCGAGTGTACAAAAGTTGGAAAATTGTGGTCAATTTTTTTTTTGCAATAACATTGAAATTTTTATGCTACTTTAATGCGGCAAAGATTTTGGAACATCATACATGCATGAAATTATTTGTCACTTTTATGATCTACAATCTTATTGTCAATGGCCCTTAACTAAAGAATGCACAAGAATTTCTACAGTTATTGTTACAAATATTGAAGTGCAAGGAGAATCGTACAACTACAAGGAATGTTTCACAGTTGAGACATAATGACAGAATACTTTCATGGTGCGCAGCCTTTAATAATATGGTGTTTTGACTTGTGCTTTGATGCTATGAATGTTCTTTGTGATTTAGTTGGACGCTGTGGACAGTTGTGGAATTGTGTTCCCTGTTTCTGTCTGGATGAAGAAACTGACTTGGGAGGAAGAACCGCGCTGCATTACTGTCATGGAACCAGTGGAAAGGAAAACAGCCATGGTGCTGTTTGATGCTGAGGTACATGATTGTATAACATAGCTTTTGTGAAAATAACCCAATAACATGTCCCTTAGTAGACTACGAGAAGTCCTTTTTCAAAAAAAAAATTGAAAAATTCAGCAGAAAAAAATTGATGTTAGCATACTGTAACATCATGCTGTGTGGAACTCTGGAAGTGAGGCACAGTATGCTAATATCAATCTTTTTTATGTTAGCATGCTGTAATGTCATGATGTGTGGAACTCTGGAAGTGAGGCACAGTGTGTGTTACTTCAATTTTCTTTTTATTGCTGGTTTTGTCTTTCTTTTTGACTGGTGCAATAAAAAAAATTGGCCAAAAGGAGGGACTGCCCAGCAGTTAGTGCCTCAGAACTTAGATAATTTAGTTTTGGAAGACCATGATCTAATCATAAGTATGCACCTTATTTTCAGGGTGATATAGTGGATTGTGATCAAGATCTTGCTACTCTTTATGGTTACTATGTTACTGGAGATTTGATTGGGGTCAATATTAAAAAGTTAATACCTGCGCTAGAGTTACCAACAAGTGAGAAGATGAGCAAGGTTTGTATCATAATCAAAACAGTTGCCATTTTTCTGGAACATGCAGTAAAGCAATTAGGCTTTGTTTTTAGAACTTCAGTTGAACAAATTTGACCTTGTATAACTGAAAAAAACAGTGATGCATTAAAAAGTGGATCTATAGGGTAACCTACCAACAAGATATACTGTTGACCCTAATTGTGAGGATTGAAATGCTCCAAGGGAAGCATGCTACAACCTGTCTAATGGAAGCTGACCATTATTTGCTACTTACATAGAAATGTGTAGTCTCTGAGACTTGTCCTCTGAAAAAGACAGGGTTTGTGCAGAATCTTTAATTCTTGAAAAAGCATCTAGACATTTGCAAATTAATTTCCAGACCTGGAATTATTATGAAGATAAAGTGTGGGGAAAATGGAAAGAAGTCTGAAATTTTTCACAAGCAGTGGCAAGTGCTTGATTGCTGAATGAAATATTTGTATGGTTGCTAAATTTCCAGTAAATTACTTTCACCAAAACATTTCAAATTGCGATTTTACAATTATTATAGAAATTTTACCCAGCCCTCAACATTGTGGCATTGCATTTGAAGACTAGATGAAGCAGTCAAAATGTTTCTGTTCTCAGTTGATAACTCGACTCTTGAATTAACAGTGATTTTAAAAGCAAATCATCAAACATTTGTGTATCATCAAAACTATGATAAACAAAAATATCATTTACAACCCACACACTAATTTCTTTTTACTTTTTCTCTTCAAGCATGTCAAAAAGCAGAGAGCAACTGGAAGAACAAGGGATGGGGGCACATTTCCACTGAGTATCTCCCTTAAACCAAAATATGGCAAGGATCTGAAGAAGCTTGACCGCGATAAAAAATTCCCTGATGATCAACTTTTCTTCAAAGGCTTGGTGTGGGTATTTGCTAACATCAGTGGGCTGGTTACATTCACGCCTGATGGAGTTATCCATTCCTGCAATCACAACTTTGCTCTTATGCTGTTTGGCTATGCACAGAAAGAGCTGGAAGGAAAGGTAACAGTTCAGTTTATGATGGTAATTTTTATAAAAATGACAATAATGATGATGACAAGTATGAATGATGATGACATGAACAATGATTAATGAATGATGAGGATGAGGATGATGATGATGATGACAATGGTGATGAACAATGGAGATGAGATGCGGATTAACAATGATGATGAAAAATGACAATGAACAATGATGATGAACAATGACAATGAACAATGATGATGAACAATGACAATGAATGATGATGATGAACAATGATGATGAATGATGATGATGAATGATTACGATGAACAATGATGATGACTAATGATGATGAACAATAATGATGAACAATGACGACGAACAATAACAATGAATGATTACAATGAACAATGATGACGAATGATGATGATGAACAGTGACAATGAACAATACTGGTGATGATGAACAATGCAGATGAATGATTACAATGAACGACGACAGTGAATGATGACAATGAACAATGATTATGAGGATGACAAAGATGATGATGAAGACAAAGACTACAATGATGACAATGATGATAACAATAACGACGATAATGATAGTAAAGAGAAATACAAAATCAATCATCATAATAATTATTTTTTACAACAACAATTATAATACATTCATGTTGTAGCACTTTTCACAAATATAAACAGTTCTAAGCCAAATTGTACAATGTGCAAGCTGACAAGTTTTTTATTGACAGGCCCAAAATTCGAAATTCAGTTGGTGATTATACTGCTTCTTTTCCAGAAGTCAAAGTTTGCCTGGAGCCCATGTTAGAGTAAAAAAAATTCCTCAAAAGCCCTTGTTAATTTGTAAAGTATCTCCAGCATTTTGCAACGTAGTGCCACACTTAATCCTGGCAGTTTTTTGAACAGAACAAGAATTGGGTTTGGAGTGGACTGTCAGATTACATTTGATTGTTACTGTAATTTCTTCATAGCATGTAACTGACCTTATCCCAAACTTCTATGATGATATGGAAGATGTTGACGACAACAGTATGCCACTCCCCCCGTTCGATGACGAGGATGATGAGTTTGATTACGATTATGATGATAATGATGAAGACGGTTACAGGGATTCTAAAGAACGGAAAAGTACAGTGGTTTACACTCGTGAACTTGATTCTAAAGCAAGTAACTACAGTGGAGGAAGTCGTGGTAAATTATTTTCATGTTGGTGTTGTTGTTAGTTACCTGTTGTGTTGCATATATGTTGGTATTCTTAGACACAAGTCATAAGAAAGGTGAAAGTTTTTTATACTTTGTATTTTCTCGAATAAATGCCCCAAATAAGCCCCTTTCCCCTCAGGCCATAATATCAAACAATTGCCCCCCTCAAATAAGCTCCCCCCCTCCCTCTGGGTGTACATGTGGTAACAACATTCTTATTTCTACCACAAGAGGGGAACAATTTCGATGACTCCGTTACAAGTTCACTCAGTACAAGCACAGGCCTGAGCAGTTCTCATTCAACTGTTGGTAGTATTAAATGCAATGCAAATGAGGAGAAATCCAGAGACTTACAATCTACATCAATGAGCAGTACATTTCTTGACAAAGAGAGCATGATTGCAAACTTTGGAGATAGCAAAATAGAGAACAGTCTCAGTGAACCCAGCTTTTCTTCTCTTGGGTCTGGATCGTTCACTTCAGTAGTGAATGCTGAAGACAGTGGGATAGATGACAGTGGCGGAAGTGCAGAGAAGGTTCGTTTAGAGTTGGGAGAGGACAGGTATGCTGTGCAGGGTGGGCCTGGGGCTGTCTCATCACCCGCTGACTCATCGACGCCGCTTGTAGAATGTAATAAAGAAGAGAACAAGTTGTCTTGGACTGGGTCTTTCTCTAATGATCAAAATCAAAATGAAATTTTTGACAAGGAAAATGTGGCAGATGGTGAACTGCAGGAGGAATCACTGGAAAGCAGTGGGGAAGGTATTAATAGTATTGCACCTGGTTGTCTTAACAATGCTAGATTTCTAACTACTGGAGTAAGTTTCACTGAGGGTAGCCAATATATTTAGCAATAGTTAAGAAAAAGATCACTTATTCTCTGCAATGTTTCATTAGCATTATACACTTTATAGCTGTCCTCTTTGCGGAGTCTGGGGGTGCAGTGGGGGGGGGGGGGTCATGAAGCATCCATGACTTCCTACTCCTCCCCTTTGTGAGACAAATTTTTTTCACAGTAATGGAGAAATCCTGTACTTTATGTTTCATGAAAAGGGCAAGTCTAAGGAATATACATGCCAAAAATGTTTAAGTAGTGGAAGGATGGGACATGAAAATTTAGAGCAGCAATCTCCCACTCCCCTTTTGAAAAATATTGTTCTTACTAACCCCATTACAAATCACTGCATGAATGATTTTGGGTTACCTAGTTCTGTGCAGCTTTCACAGGGTTGTCAAAAAGATTGCTTGTAACTGGACGGTGATACTAAGTAGAGGGCATGTTTTCATGCGTCCTTGCTGAAAATTGAGCTACAAGCTTTTGGAATAGTGAGTGTGTTTTCCAGAGTATATTGTGAAATGCACTGGTTGTTTGCTTATATTGACAACCCTGGTTTTATAAAAGCATGCAAAGTTAAACAAACCGAAAGTTAGTCACCTGTTGCACCAAGGTTCTACTAAAACAGTAACAGCTAATTTTAACCTATCCTGAAATTGTCTTGCCTTAACAGTCCAACAAGTCACAAGTTCCCAGTCATCAGGAAACACAAGTGAGACATATTCTCTTCCAAGTACTAATGGAAACCATTCAACTGCTGACGCATCACTCACAGACCCACAAATTCAAAATGAATCACCAAAGAGATCACCAAACTCTCCACAAAGAGATGATTATCTCTTTGAAGGACTTACATCTACACCTAACATTGTGACAAGCTCGGGTCGCACAGACATTGCCTCTCCTCTGCAACCTGTTTGTGAAGGAAGCTTCATTGGCCAAGCCAGACATAAAGATGGTTCACCTCTGGCAATAGTTTTCCAGGTATTAATCCTTTGACCTCTAAGAGTGACCAGCATCTAATTTCTCCTCACAACATCACCTGTGAATCACATCTTAAGGTCATGAGAATGTGGGAAATGATCACTTACTAAAGATGGTCTTGATTGTTAAACAAATTCTCCTTCTCAGCACCTTAGGAAATGTATAGAGAACAGTGTGGAGAATTTGTATACTGATGATAGGGTGTAAAGGGTTTATAGTGAATTTGTTTTTGATTTAGATTCAAGGTTCCAAAGCCAATGTTTGAATAGTCATTGGGGTGTCTGAGGTTTTTTTTTATTTTTGATCTTTTTGAGAATTGAAAACAAACATTGAATACAGTGTGCCTTTCAGAATTATACAGTAATGCTCTCATGCACTGCAGCCTTACATGTGCTTAAAGCATGTGCAAACATGCAAAACATGCATACTGTGCATCACTTTGTGCACCTGCATGTTAACTACACAAAATCAGTCAAATGGAACTCATTAAATGCATGTACTGAAACAAAAGTGCATGTAATTAGACATAAAGCTCAGATTCTTGATTTATCATGAGATTTGGAAATTCATCTTTATTTTTTTTACTACATTTGCAATAACTTTGGTGGGTTCTTCAAGTTTCAAATAGTTTTCTCTGATTGCTAAGAGTTTGAAAGAATGAATATTTTTATCAACAGATTAAGAAAATCGATTTGAATGATGGTCGTGTCTTGTTCTGTGCATGGATATCACGTGACCCAGAAGATGAAGGAGAAGGGGGAAGATCAACCAGCAGTTTTGCTTTAGCATCAAGTTTTAACAGTATGGAGTATTCAGTGGCCAACCTAGGAGAGGTGAATTATGGAATCCTACAAGTGTAGAGTTTTAAAGATTAGTAAGACTAAAAACACTTTGAAATTCATACATTAGAGACTAAATTTTATCCTCTTTTATTTTCAGCTCAGTCAACAATTGAGTGAAGGAAGTTTGAGGGAGGAACCATCCCCAGGGCGTGGCCGATATGACGAGAGATACATCACCCTCCAATCGATAGGAAAGGGTGCATTTGGTTTTGTAAAAGTGGGTCAACGCAGATCAGATGGAGTAAAGGTCAGTATCTTATTTTTATTTTAAGGTAGAACTTTCAGTTGAATGCTCCGCAATGTTAGGTTAATAACATTTATCATTCTGTCAGTAGCTTCATTGTTTTGGATTGAATCAATTGAAAATAATAAAGAATCCATTCCTAGAGCTCGGCCATCCTTTACTGATGCAGCTTAACCAGTTTCTGAACATTGCAGTCATCTTTAGTTTAGTTAACCCTTCAACTCTTGTGAGTGACCAAGACAGAATTTCTCCTTACAATATCAATACAATATCAAGCAGACAAGTGATGAGAATTAAAAAAACTATCAATTAGGGTATTATTGGTTGATACAGAGTTAAATTCTCCAAACTAATATCATGAGAGTTGTATGGGAGACAGTAAGAAGAATTACTAAATTAGATCATGGCAAGAAAGGGTAAAGGGGGAGAGGGAATAAAGATGAGGAAAAAATGCCTCCATTTATTTCCAGCCATTTCTCTCTCCTCTTCTCTGATGGATTGGCCTTCATTTTTATCACAATGTTATGCGTGGTTGTAATTTCCAGGTCATTGTCAAGTTCATCAGAAAAGCAAAAATTCTGGTTGACTGTTGGGTAGAAGATGCAATCTTGGGTTCAATTCCATTGGAAATTTCTTTGCTGGCAAAGTTTAAACACCCAAACATTGTAAAGGTAAAGTACACATATGTACTTGTTCCTAGCTCCTGGAAGTCCGCACATTTGTATATATTATGTAATTCAGTATTGTCAACTGAGTTGATAACGTAAATTGGCCACCATTAACTCTTAACGGTGGCCAGTTTATGTTATCAACGCAGTTGATAATACTAAATTACCCTGTTATATACTCTCCTATTGATGCACCACAGTTTCTTTGGAAACTTACTCACTTTATACATTAGTAAATTAATATGGTTTAATTGAGTCATGACATTTTAATGTTAACAATTAACATTTTCGTGGATACAATGGAGATGAGCTTTTGCCATAAGCATCTAACTTCTCCCAACAGTATCACTCCTGAATCAAACATTAAGGTCATGAGAATTAAAAGAAATGATCAAAAACTCAAGAAGCTCTTGATTGTTGGAAAAATTCTACTTAAAATTACAGAGGAAGTATGAAGAACTAAGATACTGATGCTATTGCTGAAAGAAATGCCAGTGAGAATTTTCTTGTCTTGTAGATGCTAGAGGCTTTTGAAAATGAAGAATTCTTTCAGTTGGTCATGGAGAAGCATGGAAGTGGAATGGATTTGTTTGAGTTTATCGACAGACAGCCAGCAACAGACGAACCTCTCTGCAGTTACTTGTTTAGACAGGTATTCATCCCAGTTTCTATGTTAAATTTCTGTGTTTATTGACTTTTGTTTGTCTTTTGTGAGGAAAAAAAACCACTAAATTGTGTGTCATGTTAAGCTAGCAAACTATTGTTAACCCTTTAACTCCCATGAGTGACCAAGACAGAATTTCTCCTTACAATATCAATACAATATCAACTAGATAAGTGATGAGAATAAAGAATAATATCAATTTGGGGATAATTAGTTCATCCAATACTAAATTCTCTACACTAACATTATGAAAATTGTATGGTTGACAGTAAGGAGAGTTACAAATTTGATCTGGGAGTCAAAGGGTGAAATAGTCTCTATGTTGCTGTGGGTCTGTTCAGTAACAGATCATCAATGATGTCAAAATGTGGTAAGCACTGAAAAGTGGCACATGAGGTGCAGCTGAGTGTGTCTCTGATGTTCTTACACCAAGCATATTTCTGTACAAATATGATGTTGTGTTTCTTTGTGTATCCATCTGATACAATTTTTTTTTCTCTGCTGTAGGTTGTTTCTGCTGTATCCTTCCTTCATAGCAGAAGTATACTTCATAGGGATGTGAAGGTAAGTTTTTAACCCAGGAATTCTTCGTATTTGCTTTCACTGCCACTCAGTGTTGCCATTTCACTTCTTTCACTTCAACTCAAATTTTCAGCAGGATACCAACTGACAACCTATGGTGATTTGCATATTGAATAAGAGCTAAAACTCTCTACTATTGGCTGAAACAATTACAATCACCTAGCAACCAAATAAAAGCATTTATTTTATTGGTCAAAACACAAGAAGTCCATAGAGTACAGATATGCACCCTCAGGAATAAGATGTGATGATGCAAGAGTGCAGATATGCACTGTCGAGGCTTATAGGGTTAACCATTCAACCCACTCTTTAACTCTCAATATGTAACGGTTTATTCTCCCCTATAACTGCTGAACATTTCCTTTTGAATAAGTTATGAGAATTTGGTGTTTGATCAAGATGACAATAGTCCATTTTACAGTTGTGTGCTTGGTTGCCAAGCCTTTGAACAGGAGTGAGGCTAAGGGTGACCTTGTTATGTTACAAACCTTGCTGCTTTTGAAATGCAAATTAATTTGTTATCATGCTAACTAGATTCTGGTCTCTAACACAACAAGGTCACCTTCAGCCTCACTCCAAATCAAAGGCTTGGCAACTAAGTACACAACTGTAAAATGGCCTATTTCCACCTTACAATTTTGAGTATTTTTACTACCTGTTTGCTGGGTAATATATGAATGTTATAGGGAAAAGGTACTTGTTAAATACTTCTGCAAGTTAAATGGATAATGGAGTGAAATACTTTGATGGCCCCATAAAAGCTACAGGCACAACAATTACTGCACAGAGCTGTAATTCTGAGCTGATCTTAAATTTCTAAGTATTTTTGAGAGACACAAGCTCTTTTGGCTGCTATGTGTATTCACTTATAAATAATCTTAATTGCAGGATGAAAATATCATCTTGGATGAGAAATTCCATGTCAAGTTGATTGACTTTGGGTCAGCAGCATACATGGGAGAAGGCAAAAAGTTTTGTACATTCTGTGGCACAATGGAGTACTGTTCACCAGAGGTCCTGATGGGAAACAAGTAAGTATTTCTCTTTGTGAATCCAAGCTCCCTTTTCATCATTCTCCTTCTGTATCATTGCCCATACCACTTCTGTTGGCCAATAGATTGTGATCCTGTAAATGGTGAAAGCAGCCTATCACATAACTAGACTTTTAATCAGATTTATCAACTGTGGTGTTTCAAGGAATTGCAGCTCCTAGAAAAGCTGTAGAACACATGTAAAACTACAATGATTTTTTTTACATTTGTTCAATATCATCAATCAGTTTCCAACACATCCCTCACCTTTCATGCAACTCTGTCATGTAGATAAAGGAATGGCAAAGCGTTCACCTTGAATAATTAGTCAACCATTCTTGTCAATAAAGGCTAATGGTCAGTTGTGAATATATGAAAGTCATATATTTGAACTGCGGTTAAAGACGTGAATGTGAAAGCGATCTTCACAGTAATGAACACTGCTTAAGCAGTAGTGAAAATAAGGCCTGAGAAAAAATTTAGGCCTGTACGGGATTTGAACCAACTTTGAACTTTTGAACCAAAATTTGATGATCAAATTCATGTCTTTAACTGCAGTTCAAATATGACTTTCATATATTCACAACCCTTTATTCACCACTTCCTGGGTTTATTTGGAACCAACACAGTGACCAGCTCCCAGTTGGCTTGTTAGCTCAGTTGGTAGAGCACTGCACCGGTATTGCAGAGGTCATGGGTTCAAATCCCGTACAGGCCTAAATTTTTTTCAGGCCTCTTTTCACTACTGCTTAAGAAGTGTTCATTACTGCGAAGATTGCTTTCACTTTCACAGAGGCTAATGGTGTTTATATAATAAACAAAGTGATCCATGGTTACTTTTAGATGTGGAATTTCTCTTCTATGCACGCCCATGTTTTACCAGTATTCTCTTTTAAATTTTATTAATGGGTAGTAATCAAAATCTGTTGTATCTTACAGATATGCAGGACCACAATTAGAGCTCTGGTCAATGGGTGTCACGTTGTACACTCTAGTATTTGGTGAGAATCCATTTTATGATGTTGAGGAGACCATACGTGCAGAGCTACATCCTCCATTCCTTGTATCAAATGGTAAGAAATCTTTTTCCCATACACCTTTTTCCTTCCAAAATCTGACTGTTATTCCTTCCCTCTAGCTGCTGCACTTTTCCTTGTAAATTATCCCTTTTTTATGAGAAGTTGGTGTTTAATCAAGATATGTAACAAGTTCTACCTGATAATTTTAAGAATTCTCTTTACCTGTTTGCTGGGTGATGGATGGATGTGATGGGGAGAAGCTACATGTTAATCACTTTTGGGATTTAAAGGGTGAACAATATCAGTGACCAGGGTTGTTGATTTGTTTGTCAATGTGATCTTCATTATTCAAAAACAAACAAATATCATCTTTATTTTCCACATTTTCAAGATTACGTACACTTTCGCTAGCTTCTCTGCAACTGAAACATCATATACCAATGATGGCATTTATATGTCCAGTATCACTTGGGGAGAACATTGTTACTTTGGAGGACAGAAATTACAAGCAGTTGTGTGTCTCAGTGATTGCATTGACAAAGAAAACAAGAATAGCTTCAAAAGAACAAGATTCCATCTTTAACACATTCAACATCGTAGATTGTAGTTTTTGCCAACTTCAAATGATGTTTAGTGGAGTACTCTGGGAGGGTTACGATAAAAGTTAAGAGGGAATCCCATTGTTAGGAACCCCTTTCTCTCTCAAGATCTTACTAGCAATTCTCCTTTCTGTCAGCCATACTAATCTTATGGTGTGAGCTAAAAGAATTTGATATTTGATCAACTTGTAATCTCCTAATTGCTATTTTTCTGCATTCTCATCACTTGCCTGCTTGATATTGTATTGATATTGTAGGGAGAAATTCTCTCTTGGTCACTCATGGGAGTTAAAGGGTTAACATAACTAATACTGTGGTTATTTTGTTTACATAACAGATCTTATGTTTATTATCTGTTGGCTCCTACATCCTGATCCTCGCTGGCGGGCCACAATCAATGACTTGGAAGAAAATGAATGGATAAACCAACCTGTGGACATCACCAATTACTCCTTTGACACTGTTATGGGTGAGTTTATTTTTTAATAACAGTTCAGACCAGAAGGGAATTTCATTTACTTCAATCAATATCTCAAGGTAGTTAATAGAGGTTGATAGGTGACAGAAACTTGTGGTAGCTAGCTTTTTCAGCTGGCTGGTGGCACTTAATGAGAACCCTGTCATTAGAATCTGTTAGGCGTCAGAAACTTAAGGTAGCCAGTTTTTTAGCTGACAGGCGGCACATGATTAGAACCCTGTCATTACAATCTGTTAGGCATCAGAAACTTAAGGAAGCCAGTATTTTAGCTGGCAGGTGGCACTTAATGATAACTCTGTCATTAGAATCCGTTAGGCATTGGAAACTTAAAGTAGCCAGTTTTTTAGCTGGCAGACGGCATGTAATGAGAACTCTGTCATTAGACTCTGTTAGGCGTCGGAAACTAAAGGTAGCCATTTGTTTAGCTGACAGGCAGCACTTAATGAGAACCCTGCCATTAGAATCCATTAGATGTTGGAAACTTAAGGTAGCCAGTTTTTTAGCTGACAGGCGGCGCTTATCATTAGAATCCATTAGGCATTGGAAACTAAAGGTAGCCAGTTTTTTAGCTGGCTGGTGGCACTTAATGATAACCCTGATAATGGTGGTAGGTTGGAGAAAATCTCTACATGGTAATGCTGAAGGGATTAAAATTTGTCCTCTTGATTTCTGTTTTTTTCAGCTGATCAGGTAGATGGTACACAACACCTTTTACAGTTACCACCAGGTGCATTGAATAACAGCCCTGGTGATCCAGACCTCTCGCAAGATGAAGTAATTGATTATGGTCACCATGACAACCTACAGCTGTCAGCCCTCCAGGAATATCTCAGTTTGATTGACAATGAGGATAGTGAGGGTGAAATGTGATGTGCAGGGATGGAATCTCTACTAATTTCAAATTTTATTATATTCTTTTAAAAGCAGCCAATCACAGGAATTTGTATGGCTTCACTTTAGATACTCCATTAAAGCTTCACCCTTTCACTCTCAGCAGTGACCAAGACATACTTTCTCCTCACTAAGCAATTTAACATCAAGCAGATGAGTGATGAGAATATAGAAATATATCAATTAGGATATTATAATCATTTGATCCAATACTACATTCTCCAAACTAAAATTGTAAGTTATATGAGGCAGCCAGTAAGAAAAATCACTAAGGAGACTTTAGGAGTGAAAGGGTTAAGATGGAATTATTTTTTTCATAAGGTGAATGGCTAGGTGCAAATTTAATGAGTAAGTTAACACTTGTGCAAGCAAAGGTTGCCCTTCCTGGCAGTGAGGAGGAGAGTCTTTTGTGCCATTTAAAAAAAATTGTTGATAATAACTATAACAGTGATGTCAAGAAAAATGCAACTACAACTACATATAAGGGAGTTATTAGTGGCTTCAGTCTGTCGTCGCTCAATTTGTATAGCTCACCCTTAACATTGCTTTTATTTGGACTGGAAAATACTGGGTTTTTAAAATGAATTTTTAAGCTGCCATTTTGGTTCACTTAATGAATATTTTAAAAGTGAAGTTTGCAAGTTGGAGATCATCTAATTATTTAATAATAAATTATTAATGATATTTTCTGTTACATGAAGTATTGTGGCAGTGATGAAATTATGTTAGGAGTTGATTATAAAACTTGGATTTAAATTTATTGTTTTCCAGAAGGAAAATTTTGCTCTTGGTTTTTAGTTTTAATGATTTTATAGTGGTGAGGTTTGGTTTATTTTAAGTTTTAATAACAGGGTTACTGTGAAACTTGGAAAATGTTATAGAGAAAGATGTTTTTTGTCTTGTCATGAGTATGAGACAAAGAAAAAAAATTCTGAGTCCCATGAGGAAAAACATCTTTCTCTTTTTCTTTACCGAGCTCAAATTTACCATCTCTCTTATTCAATTTGGGAAAATGTTGTACACCTGAAATTTTCAAGGAATATTATTGTGTTTAAAGGGAGGGCAATCAAGTGTCTGGAAACCAGACAGAAAACAGCAAGGATAATTATTATCCTGTTTGGATGGTTGGTTATTTTAAATTGCGAAAAACAGGTTTGACAGCTTGGCGAGGCTTGTGTAATTGAGGAAAAATAAGACCACTTGTCATATTCTTTTATTTAAAAATACTACTCATTGACTTGTTTTTTACCTGTTCTTTTATCTTTCTAATTATTTTTCGCTGGTTCTCAACTTCAATGTCTTTTAAGAAGCCAATGGTATTTTCTCTGGGAAGAATTTATGCACCTTTGCTAGTGCAATATTTATCATTACCAGGGTAAAATGTAGACTACATTGAGGCCCTCCTTTTTGGCTAAGTCTGTTGCATGGGTAAAAATAAAAAATTAGTGAAAAAAAAAAAGTGATGCTAGGGTGTTGTGGAGCTCTTGCAGTGAGTTTGGTGTGCCATAGAAACTCTGTGGATGAGGCTTACTTTTGCGGCACATAGAGCTCCTGTGGTGCATTGATGTCATCCCAAGAACTCCATGCAGAGCACAAACATCTTTTTTTTCTCTGATTTTTCTTTGGGCTTTTCCAAAGAGGAGGGGCTGCCTGCAGTCTACAGTAGGTAAAGTGGCAAGCAATGCCCAGCGGTTTTTTTCTCCAATTTTAGTGGTCACAAAGAATTCCCTTATTATTTGTAATTTTTTGCAAGCTTCACATTATCTACAGATGAATATTTTTATCAAGACTTCAATTATTATTGTAAATATTATGTGTGGACTGTATATTGGAGTTATACATCATAGTTGGGACAAATAGTGCTCCAGCATTAAGGCAGAATATTATTAATAACTTCATTGTTTAATCATATGATCTTTGGTTTTATTTAACATTGTTACAACATTCTGCACCAATCAATTTAAAGCTTCAACATCCTCCCCCATCCCGGGTGACCCACAGGCATTTGACTCTTCTCCATGCTGCAGGGGGGTGGGGGGGGGGGAATCAAACCTTGCCTGGCTGGGGAGTGTGAATTCTTTCCAGAAGAATGCAAATGTTGTATCTTTAAATGTGGAGGTGTTGAAAGGTGAAAATTGATAGATGCATTAGTTTTCATGCTTTGAGCCTTAGGAGTGACCAAGATCTAATTTGTCCTCACAATTTCATCCTTGAATCACTCTTTAGGGTCACATGAATAAAGGAAATGATCACCAACTACAGAAGCTTTTGATTGTTAAATGAATTCTCCTTCTTAGCACCTCAAAAGATGTATAGAAAACAGTATGGATAACATAAATACAGATGTTAGGGCTTAATTAGGGCTTAGACTATTTTCTTTTTGGTCATAAAGTAAATGGTTTGAACCTGATGGGTAGGCTACGTACATGTTGTCTTTTAGTCTGTTCATCTGGGTGACTGAAGTCCTGACAATTGCTAATGTTAGTTGTAGTAACTGATCTTTTAACAACCTTTGCAGAAGTCATTATCAGTGTCGTGTCACTCTAGTGTCATTTCAAGGCCTTCAATGTTGATGATGGCTTGTGCTAGGTCAGTTGAAATGTCAGTCTCTGTCACCATGAATAGTCCAAAGGTCAGACTACAATATCAAATATTCATTGCAGTGTAGATTATGACTTGCCTGAAGTCATTAACACTCTTATACCCCTATTCAACCAAAGTTTAAGCATGTGTGAAAGCTGTTTTTTTTAAACAGTGCAACTTTCTTTTCTTCCCAGAAACTTCCTGAATCCATGTTTGTTGACTTCAAATTTAGCACCTTTAAAATACAAGTTAGTGACTACTTGGACTCTAGGGAAAATTCAGTTTTTCAGTTTTCTGTTGCTAATTTTCTTTCAGTTAAACCTGGTTTAACTAAACATGTTTGCTTATGTGAATGGGGTATCAGTAGGTAAATAAATTACTATTTTAAACATATTTAAAGACAGACACCTGAGAACATTCGACATATCCTGCATGTTAATGTATAAAATTATTTTTAATTAGTTAATTATTTTCTGAAGTTGGTTTTTGTTCCAAGGTCACAGTAGTGATTTGAACATTTATACATTAAGTTATTCATCAAAGAAAGTAAAAGAGGTCTTTGACGTCTGTGTTTAATTTGTGGTTGTATTAACTTGTGTGAAAGTGCTTTTTGATTGAGTGTTGTAAAATCAATCCTAAAGTGATTACAACAGCCACTCAGAGCAGAGGGAAATGTTACAATGAGTCAATAACTTCTTTGTAGCTCATTGTTAGAGATGGATTTGGGCCAATTACTGGTGGGGAGGGGAAGGGACAACAGGCCATTTTATGGTTTAGTACTTGGTTAAAGAGCCTTTGATTTGGAGTGAGGCTAAAGATGACCTTATTGTGATAGAGACCAATACCTAGTTACCATGATAACAAAGTAATTTGCATTTGAAAAGCAGCAATGTTTGTATCAAAACAAGGTCAACCTTTGCCTTGCTCCTGTTCAAAGGCTTGGCAACCAAGCACACAACTGTAAAATGGACGAACATTCCATCCAGGACAGAGTAACAATACTTTGCTGCTTCATGCTATGGAGACCAAGATAAGTTTTGTTGCTTCGTGTGCCTCTAAGACAGATAACAGTCTTAAAAGTTTTCAAGTGACCTGAATACACAGTTTGAAAAAGAAATAGTCCCAAAAGTACCCAGTCCATTTAAACCTATTTTGTCAAACAAAAAAGCTCTGCTATACTTGGATATTTCGTGCAATCAGTCAAATCACCAATTTGTTGACTAAGCACTTATCAGATAGTTGTCAAAGTTTTTACCCGAATGCTGTTTCGCATAGTTTTACTTCATATTTCATTGTGAAAACCATTCTGAATATCAACTCATCCACTCTATCTCTTACAGGGAGATTTATTAACTTTCTTAATTTGCTTTTATTTCTTTTAAAATTTTGTACTTATCTTACAATATTTAAAAATCACATATTTGCCATGAGAAAGTTTTTGCAAAGCCTGTGTGAGTTATATCTTGGGTGAAAGATATTTACAAGTTTAAAGGTTTGCCAAATCACCTTTGTTAGTAATTCATGAATGACTTGGTTGCAATTACTTTGCTTTACTGACAAACTCAGGAAGTGTATTGGAGTTTTTTTATTTACTGTACTTCCTCAAGTTAGCACCCAAGTGCTTATGAAGAAATGTAAAATGGTTTCCATGTTTACATAGCCTGATGTAAACACAAGGGAGGTTGGGAGAACACGAGATAAGCATAGGAAACCATGACGCAAAGCAGAGTGGTTTCCAGCTTATCTCGTGTTCTCCCAACCTCCCGCATGTTTACATCAGGCTATGTAAACATGGAAAACATTTTACATTTCTTTTATAAAATAACTAAAGAAAGAGGAACGAAAACCATGTTTACATACGCTCATGTAAAATGGTTTTATGGCCAATCAGAGCACGCGTACTATTTGAATTATTTTATAATTTAATTTTTCACCTAAAAGGAGGAGTGCTTTTGGACGGAGGTAGTATATTGGATAGAAGGCTCTTACGGGAATGAGGGAGCTTATTGAAAGGACAGCACTTGTGGGATGGAGAGTACTTATTTGAGGGTGGTGCTTATTAAGAAACTATTCTCTTATACTGGTTCAGCTGTAGTTGAAGGTTGAAAAGTTATTAAAAAAGGTGGCAATAGAAACAGGTTTTCCTTGTTTCCTTACTAATTCAGAAAGTGAGAGAGAAGGGTAGGGTGCTTATTTGATATTTTGGCCAAGGGTATGGATGTTTGACGAATGGAGGGTGCTTTTCAGAACATGGGTGCTTCTTTGAGGAAATACAATAAACCTTCAGTTACACAATAGTATCTTCATATGAAAAGTCACCATTAGCTTCACCATAATGAACAACATAAGAGGGGAGGATGTGATGAGAGTTGAAAATGACCAGTTCTTTACTGTCAGGGGAGGTGTGAGAGTCATGACCCATCTCCAGGGGCTCCCCATGGATCAGTTTGGTACATCCATAGACTTTGCCAGGGAGCACCTGACAGAGAAGGAGCCTTGATGCACCTCGGATGTATTTCATTGAATAGGAAGGATACTCACTGAAGTAAACACCACGGCCATAATCTCCTGGGTAAAATAGAAAAAATTTCAGCTTAAGTTATGCTTTATCAAACCTGATGATGATTGAAGTTTTAGTAAGGGTTGTAAAGTCTGCTCCACAAAAATCTCCTTCCCTTGGGATGGAATAGATTCTACTGAGCTAGCTAGCTAGATCACAAGAAAATGATGATGACCACAATGATAGTGATATTGGAGAAAGCCATATAAGAAAGGCTTTTATAGAAGAGCTTCTGAAAAGAGAAGGTAATATCATAGAGGGGGGCTTTTTAGACATATGTTCAATTGAGGGCCTGAGATTACAGTATTAGAGATGGGAACCTTGGTGGCAATTAAGCTTGGCCCTTCAGAACTGTAACTTACAATTATTACCTATATCAGTTGCATGCTCAAAGTTTGCCTCTCCAGGAACCCTGAATCCTGTATCACAAATAGAATGAATGTTGGTCTCTTTTGTCCCATGGAAAGCTAACACAGGGTACGACATCTTCTCTCCACGAACTTCTTTCAGCTTCTGTCTGGCTTTCTGGAATCTTCTTATCATAACTGGATTCACTACGTAGTCCACCTTGGTAACACGATACTTATCTGTTGTATCAACAAGTCTATAGAACTGAGATTCTGTGAGATTAAAAAAAAAAGATTAAATAAAAATTATGGTGGAAACTTTTGGTACCAAAATTTGATTGTGAAGGTTGGGTTTAACCATGACTTACAGTAAATTGATGTACACAGCTCAGAACAGGTAGGTACAGAAAATTTGGAAACAAATGGGAATGAAGGAGTTGTTTGTAGTCATGGGGAGGGGGGAAGGGGAAGGGAGGGGGAGAGAGGGGGAGGGAGGGGATGGAAATTATTCCCTCCCTTCTCTTCCTTGTCTGGGAAGAGAAAGAGAAATGAAAGAAAAAAAACAAAGTCAACTTTTATTAATAATTAATTCACAGCGTTTCAGAGAGGAGGGCAATGGAAAAGAGTCTCACATGTAGGATGTCGAAGAGAACAGGAAGAAGAGGAGACTCCCTTCCTCTAATGCTGCCTTGGAAAGAGGCACGCCAAGACTTCTTGTAGCTTTTGCAAGTGGAGCCTGGTTTCATAACCCAGCACTTAGAACTCTTTGTACTTTGGGTCAACAAACAGGCCCGAGGAACTATGATGGTATTCCAGTTAACCCCTTTAACCCCAAAGAGTGACTAGCATCTAATTTCTCCATACAATGTCTCCCCTGAATCAATTATTAGGGTCATGAGAATAATGGAAATGATCAACAACTACAGAAGCTTGGGATCGTTAAGCTAATTCTCCTGGTCAGCACCTTAAAAAATGTATAGAGAACAGTATGGAGAATATGCATACTAATTTAAGAGAACCTTTCTACCCCCCAGTTTTTCATAGGGGATGCCCCCCTCCCCCTGCCCCACCTCATGCCTTGCAATTCTAACCTGCAAGACGAAAATGCATCTGAGCGGCTGATCCCTCTTTGTACTCCCTCTCAGCAAAAAGTGGAAAATAGCACAAGTCATCTTTATCCAAAGCCTCCTTTTCTCCATCAACCATCAGTTGCCCTCTCTCTAGCTGAGAATGCACCCGTCTGAGCTCTTTGTTCTTCTCGTCAATAATTTCTAACGTTTTATCAAGTTCCTTTTTCAAGAGATCTTTCATTTCAAAGGCCCTTCTTATGAGTTCCCGGCGTTCGGATTCGGAAAGAAGAGAGTAGCACTTTACGATGCTGGGACCACGACTTAAAACTGTGTCGTTTCTTGACAATCTGAAAGACAATTTTTGCCGGAATTCAGCGATCAACATTTATTTCCTGAAGCCATAGGGCGAGAAAAAATTCCCTAGAAACTCAGATGAGTTTGATTCATGGATAACACTACAACGGAACATTCAATAAAGAACAAAAGACGTAAGTAAATTAAGTACAATTAACACTCCATAATTTTAATTATGGGTTAAAATCCCGGAAAATTTGTTTTTTTCTATCGGGGGGACTCACACTTTCACACGAGCTTAAAAATCATCGCGCCAAACTGTCTAGTTTTGTGCGACCATCAGACTTGTTAATCTAAAGAACACTGCACTGTCCATTACAAACTTTAGACAGCTTTCAAGGTTATGGCTTCAAGTGTCGTCTACAATTGTTATGTAAATGTCCTAGTATCTTATCAGTTATATTAGATGTGTTAGTTCATCAACAAAATAAATGATTTTGCCTTTAAGATGTAAAATGGAATTATTAAGCGCCTCTCTTCATAAATCTTCCCCTCGCGAATACAAAAACACTCGAAGCTGTTTTTCGCGTGACAACTGGCAAGTCACATCAAGCGCAGCTGGCTGTTGCAAATCTAACATGCTGCCAACCTTTGTTCTCATTCTATGTTTGATAAGAGCTTATTCCCTGCTCATTCTAAAAATACTTACTGCGATCCCAAACTATCGCCACTTAAATGCTCTTCGCGTGATTTTGACGGGAAGAATTTATCATCTTTGTCATTTTCTTCCTCATCGTCAGAATATAAATCCTCGTCGTCGAAAACCGGTTGGGTGCTTTCAACCTGGTAATTCGGCAACTCCACTACATCGCATTCCTCTTCTTCATGTTTTCCGACCTCCACGTTGTTATTTTCATAATCTTCTAGTTTTGTATCTGTCGGATGCCAGAATTCTGCAAAGTGGATCAAATCTATTTCGTTGCACTCCAGCCCACGTTTACAGACCGGAAGTTGCTCATTTCCCGCGTCGGGCGCGCGTTCTGCCCGATCGCCACGATTATCGGTGGTGCTTCTCTCAGAATCCGAAAATTCGTCTGAGATGATAAATTTCTCATCAGCTACGCCATTTTTCATAGATTTTTTGTCCGTTTTAAGGCGCTTTACCTCGGGCTCCATTCCAAGTTGCGATTGTGGAGACAGAAAACAAACATGAGAGTAAGGCTAAGTACTAATCACCAGGCTCTTAACAACATTACGAAAAAGATGGCGGACGAACTACACTAAAAGACCCCAAAGTTTGTTTAGGTTATTTTCAACCTTCCAATGTCTTTTCCCACTCCGTCTTTTTCGCATCTTAATCAAGAAGATTACCAGCATGTTTATGAGCCTGCAGAAGATACATTTCTTATGATGGATGCTTTGGAAAAAGACGCGGATTTCTTGAGAGCACGAAGGCAAAGAATTTTTGCTTGATTCCAGTGAAATCTCTGGCAGACACAACCAGAATTTATCTAAGCTTTGATTAAATTCCATTGTTTTCTTCACAGGCCACTTTTATGCGTGGAGGTTGGCAGTGGGTCCGGTGCCCTAATAACTTTTTTGGCTTCCATTATCGGATCCCTCACCCACTACATGTGAGTTTTGTTTACTTTACAAGGATCGACCAGTGGGGCCGCGAGAGTCTCATTCAGGCTTTATGATGGTACTGAAGTGCAAGTGAAGAAACATTTACGACCTCCCCCCACCCATAAGAAGTTTCGCTTTAGTGCCCCCCCCCCCACCCGCTTTTAAGTCCGCTCATGTAACAGTTCTTTAAAATTGTGGTATTTTTAATGGCGCTATGTTACAGTTGTATACTTAGTTGTCAAGCCTTTGATTTGGAGTTAGGCTGAAGGTGACCATGTTGTGGTAGAGACTAGTATTTAGTGAGCATGATAGCAAAGTAATTTACCTTTGAAAAGTAGCGATGTTTGATCATAACCAGGTCATCATTAGCCTCGCTCCTGTTCAAAGGATTATTCAACAATATTCTCTTTGCCGTCGGCGAATAATCATTACATATTGCCCCCTGCTTTGAAATCCTTCCTTCATCAATATTCAGAAAACTAAAAATTAAACCAACACAAAAATGCCAGACTAATAGAACAACAGAGCCTAGAAATATGAAGGTGAGAAAAAAGAATATTTTCACAGGTTGTCACAGTAAGGTTAACCATAAATATTGCTTTAAACAAATGCCAAGGAAAGTAATTTGCTAAAATATAAACCTATTTCTGGCTCAAAAATGTACTTAAAACTATTAATTATCCAAATAAAATTTGGAGATAGTCTTTTAGGGGATCAATGCAATATCATATCCCATTGATCAGCCATCTCTAAGATATGGAGAAGTTGTATGTTTATAGAGTAATTACATTTGTTGTACTGTTTATTTTGGATACCTTCAAAATCAGGAATACTTTTGGTTATTGTAATTGTTCCAGAGCTACTGACATAAACCCCATGGCTGCTCAATGCACATCACAAACGGCAAAGCAGAATGGAGTGAAAGTTAGTTGTGTTGTAACAGATTTGGTAAGTTTTAGTGCAGTTGTGAGGAAAAATTATGGTTCAGAGTTTTGGACGAACATTTTAACTCATTTTTTGTGGTTCTCCTTGTTGGCATTGAGTCAGATTTCACTTGCCAAAATAATTCATATCTTATGATTAATGAGTTTCTTCTTTCTTTACAAGTTTTGTGAAAGATTTAATTGTTTTTCTTACTTTATTAGTTTTACTGGCCCTCTCCAGTAAAATAAATTAAATATTACAGACTGAAAGTTTTTTTTATAGACATGTGTAAGATTTCAGGTACTTATAAATGCCTCTGATTTCATTAAAAAAGAATGACTAAGCAAACAAACAAATTGCTAGTAAACTTTTTATTAAACTTACTTTTTTCAGGGAAATTTGTTCAACAGCCTTCCCTTGACATCACGTAAAACTATTTTCTACTTCACAGGTTGAAGGCCTTATTCCAAATATTTTTGGAAAAGTTGATGTCTTGATCTTCAACCCACCCTATGTTGTCACTGCATCTGATGAGGTATTAGCAGGGTCTTTTGATATCAATATTTCTTAATGGTATAAATTTTTTGATTCCATATGATAAATTTTATTTTTTGTCCTTTTGTTCTTACAAGGTTGGCAGTCATAGCATCGAGGCTTCCTGGGCAGGTGGAGACAGAGGAAGAGAGGTACCTGTCACTGCCAGATGACAATTAAACTTGGCTGGTCCATTTTAGACAACTTTATTTGCAGGTTTAACACTCACAACAACACTGCTTTTATTGCTCATGTTATTACAAACTCAACTCATCTTATCTCACAAATGCACAGGCAGCCCCCAGCAACAAGCTGGCCTGTCATTCGTAACATAACAACACGACTAGAAATGAAAGTACAGGAAGTGGGAGGGACAGAGGTACCTATATATCATAAGAATCCTTTTTGTGACCAGTGTCTAATTTTTCCTTACAGTAATACTGCTTAATCAGTTATTCAGATCATGAGAATAAAGGAAATGATCACCAATTTAAGACACTTTGATTGTTAAACAAATTCTCCTCATCAGCATCAAAGGAAATGTAGAGAGAAATGTATGGAGAATATGCAAACTGATGTTAGGGTGTAAAGGGTTAAATTTGCAGTGTGGAACATCTCTGTGTGATTTCCTAACACTTCTGCTCCCCGCAAGATCTTGAAAACAGTCTTCCTCACTGTGTGCCATGCATTTCTGAAAATTAAGCTAGGAGAATTTTTGTTGTTGTTGTTCTAACAGGCCTTTCTGCTTGAAAATGTATTGACAACTTTATTCGCGGGTTTTACACTCACAACAACACTGCTTTTACTGCCCACGTTATTACAAACTCAAGTTATCTCATCTCACACACGCGGCCCCCAGCAACGAGCTGGCCTGTCATTCGTAACATAGCAACGCAGCTAGAAATGAAAGTACAGGAAGCGGTGGACATTGATGGACAAATGACTCTTTGGTTATACATACAGTTATATAATAACTAAGTTATTCTTGGGACTAAGTATTGAGAACAATAACACATTCCCTAAAATTCCTTATAAGTCCCTAAACAAATCACTCTAATTAGCTGTAGTCTTTTGATAGTAACTTTTACTTTGTGAAAGACCAGACAACTGTCTTAAGTTTTATTTTCTTGAAATATTTTGCATTTTGTTTTTAAGCTCCTGTAAGCTACTATGTCACATATTTCAATTCCACAGACATTTAACGATGTCACACGAATAAGGAGGCTCTCTGCAAGCCTTAAATGATACAACAGTTCACTAGTCATGAAATCACATCAATGTGTTTTTGTGTCAATTTAGGTTATGGATCGTCTTTTCCCGTTTGTATCCACTCTTTTGTCCAACACAGGATGTTTTTATCTTGTTACTGTGGCAGAAAATAAACCAGGTAGGAGCAGAATAGTGTATATCTGATTCATGTAGCGGTATTTTACGATTTTCTGTTAAAAATTATCAATTTTAAACGTCAACTTTTTTCTAAATTCACAATTTTTGAAGACATGAATCATGCCAATAGAGCCATTTTCAATCAATTTTCGAAAGCAATCCGGGCTGCCATGGTTTTGCTCGTCTTTGCTCTGTGATTGGTCCAGAAAACTCACGCCACCTTTTCGACCAATCAGGAACCGAACTGAAACCAATCGCGACTTGGTCACTTGCGTTTTTCCCGCATTTAATAAGTTTTCATGTTTTTACTCTGAGTTCTCATTGGCTCCTTTTGATATCTTGTATCGCTCCGCGCTCCGATTGGCCGCCTTGATAACTTTGGTTTAAGGTTTACGACACTCAATTGAATACGCGCTAAAAACACAGGTAAGTATCATACTTGTTCTATGATACAAGTATCATACTTGTTCTTGGTGAGTATTCTCCGTTGACGGTTTCTTTTAGATGATATTGTTTCGCGATACAGTTTCGATGGAGATGATATTTCTGCTTGATCAGTCACGTTGTAGAGCACCGGACTGCCGTGCGGAAGGTCGAGAGTTTAAGCTCTAGATCGGACCAACACTCAGGGTCTTAACATAACTGAGGAGAATGTGCTGCCTTTGCTATGGTCCCGTATCCTGCATCTTCCGCGTACTGGTTTACGTGAGATGTTAAAGAACCAGTTCTCGCAAAGAGAGGGGAACTTAGCTCCTGCTGTTGTGTTCTGACCCTGTTATTGCGTGAACAAAGAATAATTTCCACATTACTAGTTCCTTGCGGTTTCTTTAAAATTCATTCGTGTTACTTTTCTTTTCACTTTCTTCAGACGAGGTCATAAGTATGTTGGAGTCCCAAGGCTTATGTGGTGAAGTTTTAATGAAAAGAAAAGCAGGAAGAGAGAGACTCTCTATTCTAAAATTTACTAAAGACTTCAAGCAGAACAGCCCAGTCAGATGACAAGAGTGAATTTTTCTGATCATGTTTCTCGGTATAGAACGGATTAAAGGGCAATCAGTGCACAGTACAATTCTGAAATAACTTACAGAGACACCGTGTTCTCAATGTCTTAGAAAACCATGGTGAAAGCTGGCGTGTGTCGGGCCGAACGCGTTGACGTGAGCCGGCCCAGGAAAAGCAGTCCAGCTTTGCGCTCACACGGCTCTTTTGCGTTTCCCTTAAAAGTGGGTTGAAATTGTGGACTTATTTGAAAAATAAAATAGATGAGAAAATGACTCGCAGTTCTCGATGAAGTACAAGTTTCTTGATCTGACTTGAAGGAAAAAAGGAAAAGGGTTTTTACTGTGTAATTTTTTAGTAGTTGTCCAGCGTACGCCTCGGGTGGTATAAACCAAACATTTTCGCGCGCGCTGATTGGCTAGTTCGGAAGTGATTGACAAATTTTGTTCACCTCCGACGAGTCGCGCGTCAAGAATTTAATTTCCGACCACTTTGTGGAATATTGACAGAAATAGCTAATTTCTTGATTTCTGTGAGACATATACCAAAACAATTATCCACCTCAGAGTCGGTGAAAGAAGTGGATATTTGCCCAGTCTCACTCCTTCGCTGCTCGGTAAATATCGACCATTATTGACCTCCCTTTCAGTTGATAATTGTCATACATATCACGTTTCGCTTCCTTCGCAATAGTGAATTGAATAAACTGATATCAAACAAACTAACCTAATTGTTGGATTTACTTGTTCACATAAAAACGGCGTTATCAAGGCCTCGGTGTGCCTAAGTTACTCGCTCGGACAGTTTTCGATCTGTATCTTCGTGTCACGTGGAACCCGAAAACTCTCGGACAAATAGTTGTGACGCTATTGAGAGAGTGGTCGCACAGTAACGACACTGACCGTTCTTGGAGGAAAAACAATCACTTTAATCTTTTTGCGTTGCGGTTTCCAATCAATGCGGTTAAGGAAAGACTTACAAGGAGCTTTTGAAGTCGCTCAGTGCTAAAGGCAGGTTGCCGAACGCTTATGCTTTCTGCAGTAAAAGGAAACATGAGATTAAGGAAATGAAGCTGCTCGTTGTAATTGGTAACATTCATATCGTATGGCAATAACTTCACCGGCGGGACTGATCCTGTAATACATGTATGGGGAATAAACCAGGGGAAGTAGGAATTCTCTGATCAGTTAATGTTATGGGAACAGGGATTAGTCAGATTAGACTAGGGGAGGGAGGGGTTATAATGACTGATTCATTAATTCTGACCTCAAAACAACGCAGCATCATTACAAAGAAAATAAGTTTTTGACCTTTTACCAGTCAACGTTTTGATGATTGTTAACTACTTATTTCACTGCTCATCGGATCTAAATTATTGGCAAACACGCTTTTTCTGATTAAGACCTTTTCAGTGCAGCTGAGCATCAGCTGTCTAGAGAATTGGCTGGTGACAGTATTTTAGGTTCCAAAATAATCAAGGATTACCGCTAACTCGCCACACAAGCACGTTTATTTCTATCAATGTCAATAGATCTGAAGAGATTTTTTTTTCCTTTTGGCATCGGTTAAAATTAGTCTAAAACAATGTTCATATGGTATTGTGTTCCAGTGATCCTTGTCAATGCTGTTAAAAGCTGTTTCGCAGACTGTCAAAAAATTGTGAATCATATAGAAATGAAAATAACATCTTGAAATACCCCAAACTACACCTCCTCCATTATTCTTATCGTCTCTTCCAGTGTCTATCTCATGGAAACTTTGACGGGACAGGCATAAGAGGGGAGGGGAGTGGGTAGAGTGAGACCAGCAATATGGCTAAATACTGTATACATAACTTTATGTCCGTTAGGATTTCCGGATAGCATGGTGGTGTTAGTTTATCCGTGGAAAGCAACTTTGTAAGTCAGTAATTAAGCAGGGATGACGAAGGACTAACGCTCGAAACTGCAGCTTTGAAACCCTTTACGGTATCATCTCAGTTGATAATACTAAATTATCTGTTTTCTCCTATAATTTTTGAAAAAGTGCTTTACTTCCCTTTACATATCGTTTTATTCTCTCTTAGCCTAATAGTTATTTCTTTTTAATTCTTCCGCTGAGAATCACGAGACAATAATCTCCAGCTGTTGTATCAGGTCATGCTGTCTCCTACTTAAGTTAGAGAAGAATCAGGTAAAAAATTGAAAATATGACCTCAGATTCATCTACCAAGAACACTTGAGAAAATATAAAACGGATTGATTGATAATCCAGGAAATATTTCTGTTGTTTCATTGATGGTTTTCTGCGGTTTTCCTCTCCATGAGGATTGTACTGTTTTAATGGAAGTCAGTATGACTGTCCTCGGGAATGATATAATAAGATACTCACTTTTTACCTAAAACTAAAAAAAAATATGAAGAGGTTATTAAATGTACTATGACACCTACCAAGTAACCTTTCTAAAAAGCTTTAAAAAAGAAAAATTTCAGTAGAAAACACGGCTGGCTAACCGAGTGGATAAGAAGCACATATCTCGTACATAAATAATTATTATTCCAGTGAAGGTATGATTATCTGAAAAACATATTGCCCACGTAATGAATATTTTATCAAGCAATTGAAGCTTGTTTGGCCAAGATGGCTGATGGTAATCGGCCTCTTTCTTTTGCTTTTGTTCTCAACGTTGCTGTTGTCACTTTTGTTTAGGTTGTGATATGGAACGAGGAAAGGCACTTAAAACTAACTTAATTACTTGCGCAGATTTATCCGCAGTTGCTTCTTCACCAGAAGATTCTGCAACTACTATCTGCCACCTGCAGGTTGAACAGCAGAACATTTAATGATATCAAACCTTGGGCGGGAACTAAGGCCAAGAACTTCACAGCTTTTGGGTAGCGCAAATACATTGGTCGATGCTGCGCTCTCCCTGGTGTGATATTACTTGTTCGCTTAATGGGAATTGATTTGACAGACAAGTGCTGAGCCCTCATCAGGAGGGGCAAACATCAGAGAATTGCGACTCCGTGTGACTACTAAGTATTTGTGATATTACACCTGCTTTTAATTTTCTTCCTCTAGGGTTCAGAAAAGACGCTGAATCCATGTCATGACTTTTAAGTCCACGAATATGCGGCCTTTTGGTTTATTTATTTGGTAAACAATTCACTAATCCACAAGCAGGTTTTACAAAAAAAAAATTAATGAACGCTTTAAATGTTGCGATGTTGAGCTCTTGGTAGTATACTCCTTGTATTTTTATTAAAACTCGGTGCAAAATATTGCATCGACCAACGTTTTTATTTGGCAGGTTGAATAAAACGTTCATTCCAACTTTTATTATATTTGACTGCTTACCGCAAATGATAAGGTTAACGTATGTTGAGCTGATTAGTCTCCAATTAAAGCAGGTGCTAAGATAGAAATTAAATATATTTTGAGCCACTCTTAGACGAATGGCAAAGATTGAAATATTTCCCATCTGCGCCATGCTCTCATCTTCAAGTACACAAGATGCCTTCAAAACACTGCTTTTTCAATAAACAGGATCAATGTCACATTATTATAATAATGCCAACGAGATCCCCGTACCTGAAATGGTGGAACATTAGACAGCTAAGTCAGGCGTCGGAAGGTGAATCAGTCGTCTCCAACAGAGGGGGAATACTTGAATACAACAGAGCCTTATAAGGGGATCAGGTAAATTTTATTTTGATAAATAGTGCGGGTCTTAAGGTGAAAGACTGACAGAAAGAAATTATATTCAACAATTTTCCTCCTCGACTTCGTCTGGGGAATTATTTGTAAAGAATTCTTAAGTAGTTTGCAATTGGATTGTCAGAGAAGTATCATTATCTTTCGTTACGTTCGATTTTCCGTAGAAGTACGAAGAAACCGCGTTTTCATCATTTTAAAGAGTTTTTGCTTCTTTAGTATTGAAATTACCTTGGACTGAATGATTATGGCAGTTTATATGACATGCTACTGTCATATACGTTATGAGCCTAATAATACCTTGGATAGCTCACCAAATAAAGTTGTGCATAGAACAGTCGAGGTGGAGAATTGGCGTAAAGGGCCTTAAACAGACTGGACGACAACGCAAAAGAGTTAACTTAGTTCTCTAAAGACGAAAAAATTCATAATTTTCTAATGAATTTCTCAGATGGAATAATGAGTTTGACGTCGGCGCCATTTGTCGACAATCCTAAAACAGCCACAACAAAGCATTTGTAAGCAGCGTTGAATTAAAAAAAAATATATAATATTTCGCCCACGGGTTCTGTTCTCAGACGGCAAAAAATGTGATGATTCCACCTTGCTGGTTTGCAAAGACCGGTCAGGGAATATAAAAGACCATAAAACACACGCGCACAGCTATTGCTTTGCTCCTTAAAACCTTATGTTTTGCCCCTTATAAGCTTTTGGTTTGCCTCGTTTTCACTGCCGTCACCGTCGTGGTTTGCTTAAGGTCACTGCTGGCGAGTAAAGGACTCTATTAGCTTTGAGCCTGGTGTGTGGTATAGCTTGCTTAGGAACTTCCTGTTAATAGCATTGTTGTTGGGTTATTAGACCATAGAAACGGAACTTGTTGTGGTTGTTATTCACAAGGTTGACTAGGGTTTTATTTCTGCAACTTGAGAGGAATCCTTTGTTTGGCTTGTTGATAGACTCTTTAGATCAGAGTAGAGTTAAGCCAGTTAAACGGAAGCTGTATTCCTCATTGTTTTCTGTTGGACAGAACTTCCAAAACTACTTACATCTTCCTGTCTTTGCACGCGGATGACAGTTCTTAAGGAATGTTTCAACTCGTTGATCCGAAATGTTGTCAATAACGGGTTTACAGTTGAATTTAGAAATAAGAATACCACTGAAGATTCTCTCAGCACAATAAGCCATTTCTTTCCGCGACAACCAGAACAGTTCGCCTCAACAAGAATTGATGAAAAGTATGGAATTAGGGAGATGATTAGGAAAAGCAGACTTAAGAAGGGAGTCGTGACAAATCTCCATTCTCTTTTAACACGCACTATCGTTTGCATGTCACCAAGATGAGCATTTGTCGAATTGGCCTCCCATCTTTGAAAATCGACTCGAGCGCGTTCCCGCAAAACAAAGAATATTCCTAAATGAGACAAACTTGTCGTGATAAGCGGAAATATCGTGTGCAAATGTATATCTATGGAAATATACACATCTATTGGAATCCCAGCAAGTTGGAGGCAGGAAAAAATTCGCAGAAAAAATAACGATGATTGAGTTACATAAGACAAGTGTCTTTGGTTTAACCGTGTTTAGAAAAAATTGTGTGCAAACGACCGATGCAATACTCTTATCATGACATCAGACCCTGAAATATTATTTTTGCCTAAGAAGGGATTTTTTTTCGGAAAATATTCGAACCTACAGGAAAGGATACGTATAACAGGAATACATGATCTTATATGAATTGAATTTCCAAGAACCTGAAATACATATCAGCCGCGCAACTTATTTCCCCTCCCTTGCTTTTGCATTTAAAATAAGGTGTCTAAACCTACTCCCCTCTAGGGATAAACGAAATAGACGTGACGTAATTTGCTATACTCCTGATAATTTGTTTCCTCAAACTTGTTCCGGTGATAAGCAAGAAGTGGCAAATGCGAAAAATCGCTGTAAGAGTTCTTACTCGTGTATATGCATTCATATTACATCTATCGATGCTGACTTTTTCTCTAACTACTTTCCATTCCAACATTCCAAGCAATACACTTGATCCTACATATTGATTCCGGGAAATTTGAGCATATTTGGTCATTTTCCGGACATGGATAAGAAGAAAACGATAAAGAAAAAAAATTATGTAGCTTTAAAAAATAACAATGATGACTAGATAGGTGAATATGTATTTATTATACATTTGTTTATTTATCCATTATTGCTATTCAATGTCACATTCAATTTGACTACGTATCTGACTTATTATATAGAACACGAAAACAGATTGAAGAAAAAGACGGTAAAATCGTTGATATGTATTTTTAACACAATTTACAGGCAATCAAGCTTTTACACAGTTTTTTAATTTAGCCGAACCTAAAACTTAACAATAAAAGTACGGACATTGTGGTCGACTAACTTCAACGGCTTGCTATGTAAAGCACTTCTACAAGTATTAACACTAGGCAGAAATATCTTATGAAGGCTGACAAACCGAGTGAGATTTATATCATTGTATCCGTCCCGTTAAAACGAGGGACCGTGCACGTTCTTTTGTTGCTGGCAGTGCTGCCTCCAATTTATTCAAGCTACCTTTGCAAAGAGCCTACTTCCTAACAGCAAATTTTAAATCTAAATGTATCTGCTTAATATGATTGTCTTCCCCCATAGGTTGCACTAGCGTGGTCATCTCTTTTATGACTCGGACGAGTATCAAAATGTTGAGCTGAAACAAACAAGGAATGTCAAATGTTGGCAGAGTGCTTGTTGCTAAGACGAGTAATGCTGAATACATAGTGAGCGTAAACGGAGTTGGAAAGGTTGTGAGCTTTGAGCCTGGTAGTCGAAAACAGAAATATGCTTTTCGTTTTCTAATAAGCATGGGAACGAGAGAGACAATCTCCACCGGTGGTTAGTCTTGGCATGAAAAAGGAAAATGCGAGGGATTGACTAATTGTAGACTCACCACTTCAACAAAAGCCATAAATGCGGCGAATATCCAGATGAGGTTGTTTGTGTAGGACAGCCAGCAACTTTAAACGAGAAACGGAGAGAAAAAAATATAAACATATTTTTGCTGCATATAATCCTCTAACCCAGTGACCCAGAGAAAGAGAAGAGAGGGAGGGAGACAGAACGAGAGACAGAGACAGAGACACAAAACCTGGATAAAAAACAGGGACACAAAAATCTACGAAATGAAAACGAACTAAAAACACAAGATTGTGCAAAAAGAGTTGTACTTAAAAAAAAAAATACATTTTTGTGGGAGACAGGAAATGTGTACAAGGAGAAAAAAAAACTAATGTCGAAGGATTCTCTTACTATTTATCACTAGTGAAGCTTTCTATTCCATCTTTTCCAGCAGCGATGCACAATGTAATACCGACCATGACGATGGGTAAACCTAAACATAAGTAGGATGTCAATGCGAGTCGATTCAGGTGATCATGAAGTCAAACAATTCAAAACAAGTAAAATGAAAATACCCCATGACATGACGTGATACATGTGCATCATTTCGGTGATGTTGTAAACTTTCACCACAAAGAGGTAGAGGTAAAATCCCTCCACCAGCATCCAACAGAACGAAGCCATCAGGAAATATTGCATGAAAGCTGCAGCTGTAATACAAGAGGCCTGAGAGAGAGGAAAAAAAGTTGACTACTTTTCATGCATCTTTTCAAAGAGATCTGGTGTACTTCTTAATGCTCGTCTTGAGTCTCGTTAAAAAAATATTCATCAATGGATGAAGAAGTCGCTTACCTTGTTTTTTGTGGTGTTTATCCCGACGAGAAAAATAAATTGTCCAGCTCCTAGGGCAGCAGAAAGACTCAATCGTATTTGTGACAGAGGCTGGTGAACATCTCTAGAGAAACAAACAAATAAAAACAAGCAGACTAAAACAAAAACAAAACCGACCAAAAAAAAGGAAAGTAACTTTATGTTCCAACAGGTAGTTATTTCAATATGCATTGACTGAGTGTCGGTCTTTTCGCGAAGAGGTCTTACTTACGTCTGACGTCTTTAAAATAATATAAAGTTTCAAAATTTCTGGCTGTAGCACTTACGTAAGGAAGGAATATAGAATAACTGTCAAAAGTATTCCTATGATTGACAGGCTTAATCCCACGTAGGTGATAATCTCCAGAACAGTTTCGTCTTCCTCAGTGAGCTGCTTCATAAATCGCATGAAAAGAATTAGAAATGTGTCAATCACTTGAATGGAATTGTATTACCACCAGTGAAGGTAAGGTAAACATTAGTCCATTACCCCTGAGCTGCCGTTGTAGTCAAGTAAGACAGCAAAATGAGTCAAATGATTGCAGCTGCACACTGTTTCTTCTGTGTTGCTTTGCGATGCAACCACATGGCATCCTCTCCCTGAAAATCCTTCTGAGCTGGAAAAATAACGACAACGTTAAAGAAAATAACACAACAAAATTAAAACAATAACAACAATATTATAAAAAAAATTTTGAAGAAGACTTTTGGTTACCAAAAGGTCAACTTGCTATCTTCCTCATTATAATCGTAGCCTCGAGACCAAGTTGACCACTTTCCATTTTATTCAGTAATTGATACGTGCTACTCATGAAGTCGGCTTTGATATTCTAACTGTTACAATGTGATGAAAAGGTATATTGACGATCCAGGCTAGTAAAACACAACTGAATCTTACCTTATGTGAAGAAAATTGAAAAACGGAAAAACAGAAAAAACAAAAGGCGAACTTTTACTTTTACGGTAAACAAAACGATTTTGTCAACAATATGTAAGACGATGGCAGAAGCGAAAAAAGGCCACAAACGCAAATGAAAACGAATAAAATGCAGATAGAAATGACTTCAAAACAGGAAGTATCAGATTGACAGTGACGGATAATTGATAACTTAAGGGAAAGTCATGCCGGCATAATAATCAACTGGGGGCTTTTCCACTCGTATGTTGTTGAAATTCTTTTGGTTTTTCCTGCTGCAAGAGCTGATTGGTGTTTCCTTCACAAACAAAAAATTCATAGCAGTTAACAAAGATTACGTAAGATTAGCTTGCATAACTTCTAGAACAAGGTAGTAATATATTTCAGCTTGTTACCTTTTGCTAAAGCCCCTCCAAAATACACATGTCTTTTCTCTTTCATCAACCTGAAAATGTGAATAAATAAACACAATGTAGCGTAATTGATAATAATTTTAATCGTGTTCTTACCTTCAGGTTTCTGAACTTTAACATGACATTCGCTTCCAGTTTGTTTGGTTTTGGATCCATAGCCACGGCCATTATCCTGGAGTTCAAATACCTGTCAAAAAAAGACAAGAAAATCATAATTTTCTATATTTTGAATTATATAATTTTTAGACAATTTTTGACGATACGGTAACCATGGTAACCAAGGAGCTCTTACTGTGTTACTTGAAGCTGATTTCCTTGACACCGAAAATAGTAATTGATTCACACAGGGACCACGAAATACTGCTTTGAAAAATTTAAGAAATTTTGTTGGTTGAATGCAATGCATTTCTTTGTTTTCCGCGGAAGAAACAATTTGTTTAAAAGTTTAGAGAAGTTAAAATTCACCTTGTGGCTTCGCCTGCTTCATTTCTGATGGTTTGATTTGTGTCCAGTAGTTTGTGGAGATCCTTATACACAATCCCAACAACCAGTGAAACTTAAAAAAAGAAATTGAGGAAGAAAAGAAAATCAAGCCAGAACATGGTCTTTCACGAAACTTCAGATAACTGAATCAAATGTACTGTGTAAAAAAACAAACAAACAAACTCAGAACTATGTATATGCGCAGCTGTACTTCATTACCACGTAAATTTGTAAGGGAAATACTGGGAATTGTACTTATTCATTGAGGAGTAAACACTGCAGTCGATACCAACCGGATTTTGCAAAATTTGCAGACGAAACATTTATGTTTCCTTGCGATTCTTCATCCTTCATTCAGTCACTTGCATTTTGGTGGTAGGCTTTATGAATACCCAGCACTAACGAAGAAAACAACAGGTGATGGTATTAATAATTTCACGACACTAGCTGGACTGAAAATACAGTCTGTATATCATAGTTGCATAAACGCTTTTATTTACTTTACCTCTCAACAGCGCAATCCTTTAAATATTGTAAAATAATTGATCATAAGACGTCAGCATTTTGAAGGGTTCAGATCGCTGGATATTATCATCCAATTCCATAATGATTGATGAACATAAATAGTCAATGGAAGGAATGAATGGATCGATTGATCCAGCAATAAAGCTTCTCATTCAGTAACCTATATCAATTTACTACATCATCAAGGCCTATGGATTATACGCTGTTTAAACTCACCCATTGTCTGGCTGTCGATCACTTGTGAGGACCTTGTTCCAGTCAGGTGGAGCTTGCTGTATTTAAGAGCAAATTCTTCAAAGGCGATTGCCACTTTAAAAGTGGATCCTCTTCTTGTCTCAATCTCATCTGTTATAGGGGCGCGGTTACGAGCTTTTGTGATTTTTTTAATACCTGTGATAAATATTTCCAAAACCGCTATGGCTTCCTGTAATGACATGAAATATTTTTGTTTAGGTAAGGTGCTAAGCATTTTTGGTAAGAAAATAAAAAAAAAATCATTACAAATAGATAAGAAAATTATTCAAGCGAGAGAGCCAACCAATTTCGGACACAAATGCATGTGCACAGGTTAGAGATCGACTAGACCAGGAAATCAAAATATTTTACTTGGAGGATAGATTATTCAGTTTTCGTCTACGAACATACGAATTACGATAATAATAATAATACTGATAACGATAATTTATCTATAAAAATTCCTAAAATTGCTTTCTTACAGGCGAGAAAAACTATACAGGTTAACGTCTTAATCAAGTAAAAAGTTATGAGCCATTAATCTTTTACTGCCACGAGCAATATGAGACGAAAGCAGAAAAACTAACAAACAAACAAAAAATTATTTATACGCTTAATAAAAATTCGTATTTACGGATTCCGTTTGAACATTCAAAACATACTGACTGGAACTTCAGTTCCATGACTGCGTATAGAAATTAGAAGAATGAAATACCTGTAAGGAACTGGCGTTGGTGATATTCATTCTGCTAAGTTTAGAAACATATTCCGCCGCCTGAGGTAAATAAGGGAAATAACAGTTATAATTATAGAGTATGAGGATCCTAAAAGTGAAAAAACAAAACAAAAAACAGAAAACAGAAAACAAAAATTACACACCAGCTTTTGAATCCTTGTTGACTGCAACGCCGATGATGATGTCGATGGCAATAACGACTGCGATGGCGAGAGCGGTGGCGATGTTGCTGCTTAAGGTGGATGAGAATCTTAATCTTCGATTAGAACGACATGCCAACCGAGGTTTTTTTTTTTTACTGTGTACAGTTTTCCTCCTGGCACTAGTTTTTTATATTTTTCAAAATATTGGGTAGCGAGTGACACGAAACGCAGATGGCGTAAAGGTTTGTAATTCAAGCTTGTCACCGTTACTCAATTTACAAAACTTGAATGAAACGGATATTTTATAATAAGTGGACGCTAGCGAGGACCTTTTTGATTTCCTTTCAACGCAGGTTTTACTAAATGTGTTATAACACCATAAGTCGCCACTGTTACGAGATACTTTACCCGAATTGTGCTAAACAAACGGACGCTATTGGAATACTTTACAAATACTTCGAACTTCCCCATTGTTAACGCTAATATGAGAAGAAAAGACTAATAATCACATTACCGCAATTAGGGTATCATGTTGCACTAATGACATCATAACATTCAGATAACCTGTAACAATATCACAGCGTTTAGGTATTGTTTTCTCGTAAATGGTATTATGGCATCAGGGGGCCGTGCACAAAGAATAACATTAACCAGAAACTTTGGACTCATCTGATAAGAGTAGTGGTATGTGGCTTTTGCAAGAGCCTCGTCGATTAGAGTCCAGAGTTATCGGGATATATGAAAGGGTCGCATTTAACTTGTTGTATCATTTCAAGCTTAAATATGTCCTTTCCGCTCTTTTTCTCACAACGCACACGCTTAACAACTTACCTCCTACCTTAATTCACGACTCATACACAAGGACTCATACACAAGGAGCATGGACAACAATTAATCTAAGCACAACTTTGTTTGCAAAAGCAAAACCTGAGGGATCTCCTTGTGGTTAATGTGATATTCAGGGTTCAACAAGGTTCAAAATATTAGGGTTCTGCATAAATTTAAAGGTATTGATTAACAAATTCTCAAATGGTCAGGTCAAAACTATTTTAAAACCATTCTTGCTCAACCAAGGTTTAATCAATTTTGGAGAATATTAAACTTTCTCTTTACAAGTAGCCCTTGCCTTTAGCCCCTTAGCTCCTTTGGCTTTCACAAATTATTAGTTATTGTGACTTCTATTTTGTCTTAGGGCGAGAAAACGATGAAAGCAAAAATTACCTTTCGTTGGAACTATTCCATAAACTTCCACCCTCAGAGCCTTCCAATTATGATATGTTGTTGGACAGAAGCGGATAAAGTTTGCGCTTGCAAATTCCTGTAGATTGTTTTTTATGATGCCATTTTGGTTTGAATTTCCAGTAAAAACCTGTAGTTGGTTGCATAAATGCAAAATAATTGTATCATTAGTGACCTTATGTATCAGCTATTCTACAACCTTCTCCTTCGATATGGGTAGACTTTTTTATAGGTACATGTCTTTAATGTCTACCACAATTAAAAGAGTTATTGTTTCGTTCGGTAAAAATCTACCAAAAAAATGTTTAAATTTCCGTGTATTAGAAGTTGAAATAACATTTCTGGTGAAACAACTCAAGGGAGAGGTACATGTAGCCTGTAAGAGAATACAACAAATGCTTTAAGAAAAAATGGCTATTCCTCTGCAGTAAACTGTCTGTAATATTCCTAGCTGTGTAATGTTCTTAAATATCTCATGGATTTTTGAAAGAAGAAAGAGGCAAGTTGCATTGATGAATGAGGATGTAATGGTCAATGCGACTTGGTCAGGATGACTTGTACTTAATGACAACCACTTGATGCTGAATGGGGAAATAACTGTGCCCCCTACCTTGTCAATATTGTTTTCTTTATAGGTGAAAAACGTGATACGATCCAATGATAACTGGATCCTGTAGCTTGTTGTCCACTCATTGATACCATTACCTCCTTGTGTAGCTACAGAACAGATGACATAGTTATCCAGCAGGTCAATTTGTAAGAAGTCGGTGGGTTCGTTTCTAGTCCTGGGTGCCCAATAGCGATTATTTTCATTCAGTCGACCATAAGAAGCTTTATATCTATTATTGTAATATGATGAGGCTGTGAAGCTGCTGTCAGGAATTGCACCACCAGTGGCCAGACCAATGGCCTCCATTTCACAAACTGCAAGATAATAATTTAAAAACATGCAGCTTTCACATTTTGACACAAACCATACAAGACAATTCGAGTGACCAATTATATGTAACCTCTGTGAATCAGTTCACCTCAACTTAATTAGAGGTTATTGTTTTATATTCATGGTTGCCTCTAAAGAGAGGCTGTGGTTTACCTCTAAATACCTTGCATTTATTAGTTGAATGACCTACATGTGCACACAAAAAGTTTTGTTAGTGTGCATGGGGAAATAGTCTACTAAGGGATTAATTATGGAACTATTATAATTTTGCTTCTGAAGTCTTAATCCTATAGGTCAATATAAGACATAAGAACATCAACAGGGACAGTGGAATAGAAATCCTAGATGCTGGGATGCCAACAATTAGGACACACGACAGTAGGGAAGCCATGACAGCAGACCACTGAGGGAACATTTCAGCAAAAGGCGCCTATCAAGGCGTGAGATTCTATCCAATTACAGCTGAGTAGAAAGTTTCTAATGGGAAAGATACTCAGTCTACCTAATAATCTGAAGAAGACTTGCAGTATGCAGTTGAAACATTACGATGCACATCCAAAGAGACTACTTTGTGAAACAAATGATTGTATTTCATTTTTTAACGTAGTTTGTTCCTATTTTAAAAATAAATAAATCTTATGGCATTATTTGACAATTGCACGAATTACCTATTTACTAGGCATTTGTTAAAGATGGAAGCTGCTTAACTAAATATATTTAGATGTTCTTTATAACTGAAAAAATTATATGTTTCACACAAAAGTTTGTTTGTTCCAGTCCATTATTCTTGTTGTTTAGTAGTGGTTAAGATTGTTGAAGACAAGGCACCAGCAGCAAATATGTATAAACTGCCAGCACAAGAGTGACCCAATGTGTGATTGAACATTGTTGCTCAATTATTTAAGCTTTAATGGTAGAAACAAACCAAAGTTTCAATCAACTAGCATTCACAACTTGTCACTGCACTCCCCACTAGAATTTTGACCTGTACTACACTGTAACAACATTGTGTATTTTGCCTGTTCTATCAAAACAATTATTGTAAAATGGCATAACGTGGCACTATTATTAGTATTAATCTTGACATCATTTTACATATCAAGTATCATGAAATAATTAAAAAAATCATTTCTTAAGGACCTGTAGGATCTCATCCTAAATTAATTATTTCTTTAGGCTATAAAATAAAAACAATCACTTATGCCTCTATTCACATATATGTAGTTTCAATTAAGGGTTAATTCAGTGCAAAGAAGCAACAAAATAGGCTGAACAATTCCTTGAACTGGACTTAGCTGGACTTTGAACTTTTTTGGGCCATTAAAGATGTGAAAATGTCATTGTATATTTTTGTTTTGATTCATAGGGCAGAATGCTGTGACATTCATTAAATATTCATGATCACCGAAGCGCAAATACGCGCTCTGAAAAGCCCAAAATTAGAGAAGAAAGGGCCATAATTGGCCAAGTAGCGTTGATAAAACTTGCTTTCCTGATTTCAAGAATTAAAAAACTTAAAACCCACGCACGGAATTTTGAAGAGGAATGTTGTATCAACAATTTAAGACTAAAAAAAGAAGATTGAACAAGTGGAAGGAGTATCCTTTTGCACTTGAAAATAAGGAAAAATTGACCTTTTTTTGTATGGAGTCCATTTTCCAAAGCAAATTTCTGAAAACTTTTACTGAATTTCGACAACCCACGCACGGTTTATGGAAAATTAATCTTTTCTTATCAAGAATCTGCAAAAAGTTTACAAATTGGTCAACGGGAACCACTATCCTTTTCAGTTTGAAAACTGCTGGTTGAATTCGCGTTTGAAAATGGCGCGTCTTGAGCGAGCGAGCTATTGTTTTAAGCCTTCGATTGAATAACAATGGTTACCAAGACTAAATAATAGACCATTCATAAAAACCATTCAGTTGTAAAATTATTCACTATTACCGCGAACTTTAAAAGTAAGTAAAGTAAAGCAGTTGGTTTATTCAAACAGCCGATCATATCGCGCAATGGTTAAAGTCATGGAAAACGTCAGTGATCGGGAGCTCTTTTCAGAGCTCGTTGACAACCCGATCAATCCGTTACATGTGCATATAGTGCCTCCATTTGTGAAAGAAAACAACCCGATGTTTTATCTTCAAATAAACGGAGAGGCTGCGTTCAAATGGCGAGATAGTTATGGTCAGCCCTGTAAAGTATTTAACTTACTCCGAGTTTATTCAAACGAAGGAAGAAACAAAAGCGGGTTGTGGTCATTCAAACAAAGGGAGTAACAATAGCGCACTAAAGCCATTGTTCAGTTTGCTGCCACATTCAAGTTAATGAGTATTGCCGCGCGTTCATAGCAACCAATAAAAAAGCTTCTTTCTGGGCTCCCATGAATAGTAATAAGCGTTATGACAGACCTATGCGTCTTCTTGAACTGTAAGTAAATGTCACAAGAACAATAGCCATTCTACGCTATGTGTAAGACGTTGTTTTGACCAAATGCACAATGTCACTTGCAGGGTTTGAATAAACTGTTTTTGCACTTAATGCGTGCACTTTGCTTCTGCATAATTATGATAAGCTATCTTGTATTTTTTTATGTATATTATTAATACGTATTCACATGAGTTTTGTTGTGCAATTTTGATTAAACAAGCCTTGTAAAGTTTTTTAGAGACCACAAATTGCGCTCAGCCTACAGGCTTATGCAATTTTGTTAGTCTTTGAAAAAATTTACCCATGCCTATTTATTCCAAATTGCGCTCAAAATCATGTGATTACCTATACATATTGATTTTACATTTTACAGCATAATATTTAACATACTGTAATAAATATTGCTATGCACGTACAAAACATGCAGTACAACATGGGGCAATACTTAGCCATATATTAAATTTTAAACTCACCTCGTTTTCGGTGCACTCCAAACACCTCTGTTCTCATGCACACCCCAACCTGCTGGGTTTGTGGCAGGAATCGAAGATATCTTGTTGACACTCCATAAATTACATGTTTAACAGTTGTGTCTCTGTCATTATTTCCCCTCAACACCTATGAGAGAAATATATAGTCATACCTCAACATTATAGTATACTTTTTCCAAAGATGAAAAAAGGCATGGGTACTATAACCAAATAACCCCCCAACACACCCTTCTGGCACAACAAAGTGACCAAAAGAGATAGTTAATCTGTTTGAGCCTCTTAAATGAGAAAACAAGCTTAAGGAGCCTCTGAGTACTCAAGGAAAGCCCCAGGGTGGGAGAGAGCGTACAGAAACAACTTGAAGGAAGTGGTCATATGACAAATAAATGTCAGTCAAAAGCTAGCCAGGTCCAGCATGAAGGCCAGGGGCTAATTAAGTTATTCCCTTGGAATATCAACTTGATATACATCATACATAGATTGCTAAAATAATCATTTCAATTACCAACTTTTTTAAGGCTGGGACTTTTGATATCATCAAACCTATACAGTATTGCTCATCTGCCTGTATAGTCTATGATATCATATTTTGAATAATTTCTTTGAACTGCAAAGTCTTACAGTTTATGTCCATACCTTAACTTGTCCAATTTCCTTGTAGTCTCTCCACCATGTCCCATCTGTGGATAACTGTAGTTTGTAGTCCTTCACCCACTGATCTGCTTTGGAATTCCCTTGAGTGGACACAGCACAGATAATATGAAGTGCCCGTAAATCAATCTGAAGATATGGGTTAGTGTCACCTGTTCCTGCACACCATGATGATCCTGATTTGTAGTTCAGTCGACCATTCTTGGCGGGTGTGTTGGCGCTTTGTTCAGAAGAAGCAGTAACCTTATCATTTGGAATTTGTCCATCTTCCATTCCAAGGCCCAAATCTACACAATCTCCTATGGAAATTTACAATAAAGAATGAACAAACACGACGAACACACAAACACATCTCCACTTAGATTCGAGAAGAGGGTCTTAAACAGGAGGTACTGTACTCTTTGGAAGAAAAATCCTCATCTCTACTTTTTTTATTGCTCAACGAAGAGGGTCGTTAATAACATTTTAACGTTGCTAGCTCCGCTGATCGGATTCCGTCTTTTACAAGCGGGTTTTATATTTGATAAATACTATACTATAATTGCAACTTACCTTTTCGCTCAAAATCCTTCATAGCTTTGAACTGAGAGAATTTTATACTCCATTTTAAGTCGTAGTTGTGAATGATACTTTTCACATTTTCAAACTCATGTTTAAAACTTTAAAAATGGTACAATCGAAATTCCTCGCCATTTTTTTTCCAGCAAGGTAGGTGACAAGACAAAATAAAACAGAAGATTAACTTTTAAACATAGCATTTTCCAGTAAGTTACCGTCGCAAGTTTTCAAAACGCAACCCAAAATGCGTGGCATTCAAAATATTTGGGAGGACCTCGTTCCCAGAGTCACTCTTCGGGTGTCACCTCTCATTCCTAGTCATACCTTTTTTTATCACCTCGTTTTACTCATTTCTTTCTCGTTATGTTCAACATACGCAGTCTCTTTGTAAGAAGAGAATGTGAATCGTTTCTTATTTTCCTCGGAATTAGGAACACCGAGCGCTTTAATGAAAAAATCACTTGTTGTGTTGCCTTAATTGAACACCCCCTCTTCAGTGGAAAAGAATTTACCAAGGGGGCTTGAACTACGTATGTCTTAGCAATCGCTCAACCTTTTTTAAACAACTTATTTTCGCATTTCTTACAAACTGGGTTGGTTGGGCGATGTGAAACAAAACATTTGTAAGAGATGGCCTTGTGAATAAGATCTCCCATCATGAGAAGAAAAGCTGCAATGATGCAGGGCCATAACTAGCATGAGGCAAGACGAGACAATTGCCTCGTCTCGATTTTGGCCAAAGATTGACTTTTCTGAAGAAAAATGCCACGGAAGAAATGACCAGAACATTTCTGAACCTTTAGATTTTAAAATATTCCGGGGGGGGGGCATGCGAAACTTACCTCGCCTTGTTCAGATGACATGGGATCAAAATTGCAAAAGTCTGCGGTGTTTTCAAATCGTTACAATATCTTCTTTTGTTTGTTCGTTGTTCTCAATTGATATCCGTGCGAATTGACCTCATGAATGACATCAGCACAACTGAGGGCGCGAAAGTTAGTCGCTAAAAGGCTAGTTTATAATTAATGATGAAAGCGTAATCAAATCCGTGGACCGTGGAGTTTGGGAACAGTGAAATATAAATTATTATTTTGATAAAAGTATTTGTCGCGTGCACCCTAAGTTTCGGACCAGCCCAATTTCTGTCTCATTCTCAATGTTTAATATTTAGGTGAGTCATAATAAAAAGGTTGCAGATCCTAAAAAGCTCCTCCTTTTGTAAAACAATTTAAAACCTTTGATTACTCCATGTCTTGCATTTTCTGGTGGGGGCTCCCATAATACGGTAATACTGGTAGAAGAACTTGCCGTCACAGACATGTCAACCGGAGCTTTAGAAGGAGCTTCATTCAAATGTTAGTGTAAACTTGATTCTGACTGTCAGAGGGTTTATGTAAATCCTTTCATAAGTTCCACAAACGATATCAAATAATGTTTTTATGATGCCTAAGCGCTTCTGTTGCCCTTAGTTTCCTCAAAATAAAATAAAATTAAAGAAAGCAAACACCCCGCCCCCAATTCTTCCTCCCCCATCTGAACAGACTTAAAAAACGTAAAATTAAATGTGAATGTAAGTTCTTATAAATGTGTAACTGGAGATACGCGGTTCACTGCATACAGTTGTTATGGGAAAGGTTGTGGAAAAAACGAAAACAACAATTTAAAGTACATGCGACAAACTCAAAAGATTATCTAGGTGGCGGTAATCAACATTGACATGTAAAGTAAGTAAAGATAAATTAATTAGGATTTGCTTGTACTTTTTTTCCATTTTTCATGCAGTTTGGAATTTAAAGTCAGTTGTATTAAAAACAGGTTCAAACCCGTGATGACTCGTCCTTAAAATGACATTTTCTTAGATTTCCCTGAAATCCTGAGGTCGTCTGACCATGACCTGAAAGCCACCCACAATACCTGTCAAGGTTATCGCTTGCACTTCTGACACGCTTTTTCCCGAAAACTTCTCCCAAAAGAGCATTTATATTTATTATTTGTTTTTCTAAGAGGGCACGGTAACGAGTCCTGCAATCTTTGTGGTTCTTAATGCGGTCCGGATTTTCTTTTGTCTGCTCAGCGGCACTGCAACGCGTGCTCGAGTCGCTAGCTACAACCTTAGCTTCGTTGCCTTTTTTCATAAGTATATTTCGCTTTGCCAGCTGAGAAGTATTTTTACGTAAATCACTTTAAAGCAATCCTCTCCTTCTCTTTCTCAAGTCACTGTGGCTGCCGGCAAAAATAATGGTTTTGAAATGATTTTTGGTAGCAAATATGCCATTAAATGGGTTGACACGCGGCATAAAAACCGTTTGTAATTAACCTAGACCTTCACTAAAAGTAACTCAGGAAGTTAGAACGTAACGTATTTGTTTAAAATTGAATTAATTGATGGGGTTTTCATTCATTTTATATCTGAAATCGCTCAAAGAATTTGTTCATTAAAAAACAGTGAGCGATATCTTCAGTTCTATACTTTAAATTTGCTTTCGGTAAGTCTTTGCAAGTCCGCTCAATATGGACATTTGTACCGTAAACTTCACAACAGAAAATGAAGGAATTCAACGAGAAAAAGCGGCATTAAAATTCCACTTTTGACAAAAGACCAGATTTACACACGCGATTGCACCAAGTAAACGAGCAAACTCCCTCATCTCGAAACAGATTTAAATTTACTTACAATTACTTTCCATTTACCGACTGAACAGAGCTATACTTCGTTCATCAATAGTTGATGGAAGTGAGTAATACTTTCTGTAAGATCATTGACTGATTTTAAAGAAAAAATTCCCGTGACAGACATTGAACTTAAGTTTGTTTGCCAAACCAGTGCCGTTGATGTTGTTGCTGTTTTCTTTTTTTAAAACGTGCATGCACTTTTGTTTCTTACACGCTCTCTACTTTACAGGTGTCAGGTTGTGACAGATACTTGTTAGAAAAAAAGTTTCAAAGTTTGTTTGGAAGCCTTTAAATCACCTTTTCCATTACACAAATAAAAATATATCGGTAAAGCCCCTATTTAATTTGCATTACCTCAGTCTGTTTCAACTACCATTTACTCGTTCAAAAATTGTTCAGTTCATGGAGGATCTTGCCGTAATTACAGCCCTAAATCATTAGGGTTCTTTTGGAAAATATTTCGTTGAGTTTAAAAGAAAAAGAACTGTTATTCATAAGCTAAGGTCGGGAAAAACTGTGCACTCTGTCTTCAGTACCGGTACTCAAGACCTTGGGCATACGTATTTCGATGCGTTATGTTTAAAAGAACACGGATTCACTCACTGACGTCAGTGATCACGCCTTGTAACTTGTGGCAAGGGAAAATTCCGTTGGTTAGATTATCCCAATCTCAGCGCGCTCGACAAAAGTTGTGAAATGTACAGTTTCCATCGCTGTTTTTCCAGCTGCAGGCGATGCAAAAAAGGGAAAATCCCAGGGTGATCATTTTTTTTCGAAACATATGTCCCCGTATGTTCAACTACTGATACACGCTTAAAAGTTCATTCGTCGCTCACACGTACAAGTTAGGTGAGCCGAGCATATTATGTGAACAACATTTTTACTTTTAAGAAGCAAGAGAAATTTTCCTGAGACAAGTGCAAGACTGCTAATGTTTCAGCACATAATATACTTCATGGTTGGAATGTGATCTTACCTCTGGGCATCTCGCAAATGAAGGCGTTTTTATCACCCCGAGAGATACCATTAAAGAGGCCTCCATTCTTAGATATTTCCGCGTAATTGTCGTTACCATCTGGCTGAGAATCTCGCCATTTCGAAATATTTAGTTTTTCTCCACTCTTCCAAGTCCAAACTCCGCGATTCTTCTCTAAACCAATGTGCCACGCGCTAGTATTCGAAGTACCACGTTTTTGAATCTCATGACTGATAAACTGCCATTCTTCTTGAGTTTCGATGGAGACTAAGTAACCTCCCTGGTCATGACAGACAATCTCGTTTTCAACCCAATTTTTTCCGCTTTTCGAAAATATGTAGGATGATTTTTTGAAAAAGGTTGCTTGGCACTCTGTGGGAAAAAATTAAAGGAATAAATAAACGAAAAAAAATGTATACTGATTGTAACAATAGTGATAATTCTGATGATGGAGACAAAGGAATAAATAAATAAACGAAAAAATGTATACTGGTGATAACAATAGTAATAACGATAAAGATGGAGAAGAGAAAAAAAAATACCATTAATGACAAAAAAACAATGGGCATCAAAACCCTCTACCTCACCGAAGGAAAAATTAGATTAGGCAAGGTTTTAAAAGTGGAAATTGGGGAATCAGGGTAATAGCACCGTTAGTCTGACTTTTTTGCTTTGCTTTCCAACTAAAGTTTTTAATCGCAAAACGATGTCATTCCAACAGGAAGTCTGACTAATTATTTTGATAATTCAGTCAGATCCTTTTTTTCCAGTTCATTTTAAGATACTTAAATATTAAATTGTAATTACACTGCCTCACCTGTTCCTGGCAATTCCATCATCAAATGAAGGATGACTGTAGAAGAGAAAATGGGCAAAGTATTTTATTGTTATGTCGAGAACAACTTTTAAACGACCAAAGAGTTGTGCCTCGAATTAACCGGGATGGGCGCTGATTGCATTGGGCAAAGACTTCACATGCTCAGAGCAAAGCAAATACTAGCGTCTCATAGCCTTGTTTTCCATGAATTTACCTAACTGCCACTGACATTTTAAGATAATTCCGTCATTCTCTTTATCAGGAGGTCAAACATATGGATTAGACATTTAATTTAAATTAAAAAAGTTCAAAATTGTCACTTCTCGGAATAGATAACTTTAAATAAATGCACCCTACTCGATGAGGAAGTTTTGCAAGTCGCGCGGTATTATTCCAAGTCAAGAGAGTGCCGTTGAGAAACCATTAAAGTGTTCTTTATGACCATCAGAAAAAAGTCTGGTGTGCCCAGAGTTGCTACTTGAAAAAAAGAAAAAAAAAAAAGAAAAAACCAACAACAGCGTTAATTCCGGTTTGTTGGGTGCAACCTTTTTGTTGTTTCGCTTTCCGTCCGTATTTTTGAGCTGTTGTACAACGCAATACTGTGGGAAATTGTGCATGTTCATTGCCCAAATACGGCAAGTGGCGCAGTAGTGGAGTTATAAAAAGGTATATTTTGCAACAATGAATTAAACGACGAGGAACTGTGTAACTGAATGAATCTGAATGAATCTTTATCTAGATTTATAAAATTGAAACTATGCGTACCGAATTCTTTGAAAAGAAAAACTTTTGACACCGATGTTTAATGCCAAATTTATCATGGGATCGATGAAAAGCATGAAGACGGTATTATGTTCCATTTTCTCTTTTTCTAACTGGAGTGGAATTTATTAATTAACTGTCTGCGGGGTTTTTGCGTCCGTTTAGAGAATAATATTCTACAACTGAAGCCGATAAAAATGTTGAGCAAGCAAGGAGTTAATTAAAAGGGACATAAAAGGTAGACCCGTCAAAAGCTGAAATGTCGCTGACGGCATTCATTTTATAAAACTTTGTCCAAACTTGCCTTCTGTTTACCACAGTTATCGTTTTCTATGTAGCGTGCTCATAAAATAAGCTCAAATGGAACTCCCATTTCTATACATCCAAGATTGCTCAAGGAAAACGTCTGAATAAGTTTTAGTCGACGAATTTAATTTGTTTTTTCGCGAAAGAGATCGTACATGGTTTTTGTGTATTTCTCGGGTGACATCTTGTGACACCAACTTCAGAATTGAAGGTAGGCAACTATGCTATTATGTTCCTGCAACACTTCGTAATGTTTCTGACAGGTTTTTTATTAAACATCAATTAAGCACAACAATCGTGAATTATAACTACCATTTCAATTTTAAAACCGGAAAACTGTTTTATCGTGGTCAATTGTATCCAAATCATTTTCCGTCTGAACAAAACTAAAAACTACCCTTGTAAACAAGTTAAAACATCTCTCTTCCTTTTTTAATCTATATGTTTATTTTCATTACCTTTATTACTTTCAAGTTTTATAAAACTTAAGAACACGTGTTACCAGAGTTCAGTTTGAGGGAGAAAGCCCAGTAGAAGCCACCGATAATATCATCTTATTTCCGGTTGAATTTCGCTAAGGGTTACAGGATGTTCCAATACCGAAATATTTATATCTAACCAGTCACTATTTACTTAACATTTCCATGGAATGACCAGAAGATACAGTGGACGGTGCAAAAACTATATAAAAAGTTACAAACTCAGCATTTAGCCAGTTGTTTTATATGATAAAACTCAAGAGCAGACGTTGTCAAGTCCCATTGTTTTGTTATAAGAGAAATAAATACTTGCCACGTGACTTACGTCTCTCTGGTTTGAAGCGACCGAGGGTAGCAGGATGCCCCGATAACGACATATTGATATCCCATCATTCCTTTTTTGATTCATTATCTTCTTTATTTCTAAAGCATAATCGAGAGAAGTAATAAAGCTTGTACTTACTCAGCGCACAACGTAAAGACAGGGCTGTGGACATTTTGCTGGATTGAATCCCTCTCATCGCACTACCCATCAACTTACTCAATCAAAAGTTGCCGTTAGTATATGTGGACACCCTTGTAATGGTCCGTGACTTAATAAAATCACGAGCGGCAGATTTTAGACAACGTTTTTTAAACTATTTTATAGGACGTTAGTGTAATAAACATCACTATCGACCACTCTTTGCTGACATAAGCCGCGAAAGTTTTATTTTTCCACTCGTAAACGGACCAATGAGACTAAAAGCTCTTTGTACCAGATGCAGAATGCTGTTTTACTTAACAAATACAAGCGATTCACGACACGAAAATAGCTTCATCAAGCTAAAGTTTTCTTAACGTGGATATAAATATGGGTGTTTGAAAAAATTTTAAACAACTCAAAACTAATCAGGATCCACTTTTATAGGTAGTCGTTATTTGGGAAAAAAAAATATTATGTCCACCGGAAACTAGCGTAAATATACCGTCTGTTCCTTTACGTGCACCCGAACATAAATAACTGTCATCGATCTATCAAAAGATAAAAGTGCGTGTTTTAGGCCCGTAAGATTTTGACTTCGCCGTCTGCAATGATTCAGTAATATGTTCGTGTAAGTGTAAGAATGCAAAGAAACTACGGAATTTCTCAGGTTGAAAAATATGTATAACTATATATTCTCCGTTTGGTTAGATCACCTGTTCGGTGTGAGTTTATGAAGTTGATTATCATCCGGATTAGAAAACTAAGTGCGGTCGGCGGGAATAGTTGAGCCCTAAATCTGCATCATTTCCTTTCTCTCACTGCATAACTTCTCCTTTATTGCACATTGTGTGATGACTGAGTTCATATCTTTGCAGAATGATTACGTTGAGTTGCCAAAGAAAAACCTTACCTATTTTCTCAGCTACATGCGCATGTGCTGAACACTAAATTCATATGAAAAGAGCACTCGGCAAGCGCGTGACGGCCTTAGCAAATTTACGTAGCGCGTGGTTCAGCAAAAAAAATGGAATTTAGGGTAATGTCAGATATCAAATTACATTCTGCCCAATACAGGAAATTTGATCGCAACATATTTCAACACAGGAGGAAAGGGAACCTTTAAAAGAACTAAGTGATCCTACGCGAGCTTTATTTTCAAGATCCCGATAAGAAAATCGGCTGTGCAATTTCCCTCCCTTCCGTTGCTGTTATTGTTTGCATTGTAGCTCCATAGGAATAAGATAGGGCATGTAATATGTTAAAATGGTGTTTGCACAACGCAACCGATCGTATTGAACATATTCATATAGTGATTACTGGTTAGAGCACTTTATAGATGCGCTTTAAACATGCTTATGTTTCTGATTGAAAAAAAAATCTTTCGTGAATAACGTTTGTATTCACTCGACAAAGTCATTAACACTAAAGTTGTTGAGCATTTTTGACAAGTTTTCATCATGATATACTTGGTCTGATTCCTGTTAGGACGCGCTCAAGGAAGCGAGACTATCTTCCCAATTTGTATACGCTAAAACTCACACCAATACCTCCCTACAAGAGGATAAGAACAATTTGTAGTTAAAGTGACGAGGATCTTGTTAAAAGGATGGGGTTTGCAGCTTGTGTTGTTTTGAGTCAGAACCAGCTGTTTATGGCTAAGTAAGTCGGGAAAATCTACTATCGTTTACGATATTGACATCGTGTATTTCCAAAATAATTAGTTCTTTTGGTCTTTTGCATCCGCTTAAGACTGTACCAAAGCAAAAAAAAAAAAAAAAAAGCAATGAAGCAATGCTGTAAAAAACAATGATCAAACCGATCTTAATAAATTTTACAGCATGGTACAAGAGCGTCATTATCGTGCCAAGTAAAATGCATAGCTAAGGTTTAAAATATCATCTGACACGTCAACACGGAGTATTCAAATTTATCTTTCGATTCAATACGTATGCTAATTATCGCCTTTTATTCTTCCCCAGCCATTTAATAAAACGATTTGATGAGCAATGAAAAAAGCGTCTTCTTTCAAACGGTCTCGACTATCTTGTGCCTATAACCAGATCATTCTTTCCATTCCACGCATCAAAATTTCACCATTCAAGACTTTATTTCTTGTTAACATAGCATCATCGAAACGCAAGGGAGGTTGGGAGAATTCATAAAATATTTCATCTTGATATTCCAAGCAACTATCCAAGAGGAAATGCAAGAGATTAAAAAATAACCCTCAGGTATAAACTACCCAAGAGGGTATAGAAGAGATTAACAATTAATCCTCAGGTATACACTACCCAGGAGGGCACGAAAAATTGAATTCCCACTAATTTATATCAGGAGACTGCTCTTTGTCTGGACTCTTTCTTTTGACTGAAATTTAAGGCATCCACCGTTAACTTATATAATTATTATCCTTTACTAGTTCCTGGGTGTCTTTGTCAAGCTCGGCTATTCTTGACAGACATCATTGCGGAGTGGAGTGATAAAAAGGTATGTTTTGCAACAATAAATTAAACGGCGAGGAGTTCTTAAACTGAATCAATCTGTTCTTTATCTAGATTTATAATTTTGAAACTATGAGTACCGAATTCTTTGAAAAAAAAACTTTTGACATCGATGTTTAATGCCATATATGTCACAAGATCGATAAAAAACATGAATACAGCACTATGTTTCTTTTTCTCTTTTTCTAACTGGGGTGGAATTTATTAATTAACTGTCTGCAGGGTTTTGGCATCCGTTTAGAGAATAACATTCTACAATTGAAGCCGATAAAAAAGTCGAGGAAGCAGGGAGTTAATTTAAAGGAAAATAAAAGGTAGACCCGTCAAAAGCTGAACTGTCGCTGACGGCATTCATTTTAAAAAACCTTTGTCCAAACTTGCCTTCAGCTTACCACAGTTATTGTTTTTTATGTAGCGTGTTTATATAATAAGCTGAAATGCAACTCCCATTTCTTTTGGTGCAAGATTGGTCAAGCAAAACGTCCGAATAAGTTTTAGTCGACGAACTTAATTCGTTTCTCGCAAAAGAGATCTTACATAGTTTTTTTGTGTATTTTTCGAGTGAGAATTGAAGGTAGGCAACTATGCTATTATGTTCCTGAAACCCTTCATAATATTTCTGAAAGGTTTTGCACTAAACGTCAATTAAGGACAAGAATCGTGAATTACAACTACCATTCTAATTTTAAAAAAAAAAACTGTTTTATTGTGGTCAACTGTTTCCAAATCATTTTGTGTCTGAACAAAACTAAAAACTACATTTGTAAAAAAAGTTAAAACATATCTCTTCTTTTTTTAATCTATTTGTTTATTTTCATCACCTTTGTTATTTTCTAGTATTATAAAACTTGAGAACACACGTTACCAGAGTTCAGTTTGTTTGAATGAGAGAGCCCAATAGAGGCCACCGAAAATATCATCCTATTTCCGGTTGGATTTGCAAGTAGCGCGGTATTATTCCAGTCAAGAGAGTGCCGCTGAGAAAGCAATAAAGTATTCTTTATGACCATCAGAAAAAAGTATGTTGTGTTTAGAGACTTGTTGCTTGAAAAACGAACAAAAAAAAAAAAAAAAAAAACGACAACAGCAACAATTTCGGTTGGTTGTGTGAAACCTTTTTGTTGTTCCGCTTTCCGTTCGTATTTTTGCGCTGTTGCACAATCCAATACTGTGGGGATTTCGCCTATTCCCTTGGCCAAATATGGCTTAAGTGGCGTAGTAGTGGAGTGATAAAAAGGTATATTTTGCGACAGTGAATTAAACGACGAGGAACCATGAAACTGAATCAATCTGTTCTTCATGATGTAGATTTATAATTTTGAAACTATGCGCAGCGATTTCTTTGAAAAATAAAACTATTGACATCGCTGACTGATGCCATATTTGTCATGGGATCGATGAAAAGCATGAATACTCTGCTATGCTTTATTTTCCGTTTTCCTAACAGGGGTGGAATTCATCAGTTAACTGTCTGCAGGATTTTAGCGTCCTTTAGAGAATAACATTCTACAACTGAAGCCGATAAAAAAGTCGAGGAAGCAGGGAGGTAATTAAAAGGGAAATAAAAGATAGACCTGTCAAAAGCTGAACTGTCGCTGACGGCATCATTTCAAAAAATCTTTGTCCAAACTTCTGTTTACCATAATTATTGTTTTAAATGTAGCGTGTTTATAAACTGAGCACGAATGCAACACCCATTTCTTTTTGTGCAAGATTGTTCAAGCGAAACGGCTGAATAAGTTTTAGTCGACGAACTTAATTGGTTTTTTTTCGCGAAAGCGATCTTGTGTGGTCTCTGTGCATTTCTCGGTTGACATCTTGTCACAGCAACTTCAGAAGGTAAGCAGCTATGCTATTATGTTCCTGAAACCCTTCATAATATTTTTGAAAGGTTTTGCGCTAAACGTTATCACATAATCATGAATTATAATTACCATTTCAATTTTAAAACCGCAAAAATTGTTTTACTGTGGTTAACTGTTTCCAAATCATTTTGCGACTAAACAAAACTTAAAACCACATTTGTAAACAAGTGAAAACATATCTCTCCTTTTTTTAATCTATTTTTATATTTTCATTGCCTTCATTATTTTCAAGTATTATAAAACTTAAGAACGGACACGTTACCCGGTTCAGTTTGAGTGAGAGAGACCAATAGAAGCCACCGATAATATCATCTTATTTCCGGTTGGATTTCACTTGGGGTTACAGGATGTTCCAATACCGAAATATTTATGTCTAACCAGTCAGTATTTACTTAACATTTCTATACAATAACCACAACATGTAGTAGAACTTCAGTTGTACTTACTCAGCGTAGAGTGTAAAAACAGGGCTATGAACATTTTACCACATTAAAGCCCTTTTATCGCCCAATTCTTCAAGCTTATGATATACAGAAGTTGCCCTCAGCAGATGCCAGTATGCGTATGTTATATAGTTCTTGACTTAATAAGAACGCCAACGCGACAGATCGTGTAACGTATTAAAACTCTTTTGAAGGAGGTGATATGACACATGATAATACTCGATCGCTTCTCACTGACATAAGTCACCACTAGTTTTTTTTTTCTTTGTAAAAGGACCAATGAAGCTAAAGGCTTTTTCTACCAGGTGCAGAGCAATTTTTCGCTTTCGCCGGAAGCTTTATCGAGTATCTCAGGTGTTCAACTGCACGGATGGAAGAAATTACCATCTATCCATTAAAGAAATGAAGCTGCTCGTTGTAACATTTATATCGTATGGCAAATAAGAGCAACATCGATAATCAGGGATTACTGCTAACTCGCCATACAAGCGCGTTTATTTAATTCAATGTCAGTAGATCTGAATTTTTTTTAATCCTTTTGGCATCTATTAAAATTTAGTCTAAGACGATGTTAACATGGTGTCATATCAAACTTTGTGTCTAATTTCTGGTAGACAATGGCACTGGATTACCTTCCTTTTATGGGCATTTTAATTGTTTACAGCTTAGAGGCTCTATTGTTTCTAGAACACAGGTTTGAAAGAACCGACGCTTTGCCAATTTCCGAGCGCGAGATTCAAAATATTCGTTGACTACCAGATGTTGACAATAGCACAATTCTCGGGGTGGGGTAAGGGAAATGTCGCTCAGAACAAAGGCAATTTTACCGGGAGTACGGAAGGGAAACTTTGTCACATGAAGCGCGGGCCGTAGAAGTTATTTCTTTTCTTCGCGCAAACCGGCGAATGTAAACGTTCAGAAGCACGCTGAAAGAGCTAGGGTTTGTATTTTTAAATACAAATGGAAAAGCGCAAAACAACTACAAGCAAAACCTAGTCATCGGAAAATAAACTCAAAAGTGAAGCGAAGTAATAAGCCTTTTTTCTGGTCCGTTTAATGCTTTGCAATAGGCCAGCTGATAAACCCGCTGCGGGGAAAGTAGCCTACCTGCAGCGAAGAACTGCCGCTACCATCAATTATGTTCGAAATATCAGTAAACTGTTGGGAGGGTTAAATTCTCACGATAAAAATATTGAATTTCTCACAAGTATGATAAAACAAAAGCGTCTTTGGTGTTATTTAAAAACACAATTGTTGCGCTGTTACAAAAGTTACTCCCCCAATTCAAACTAATCGATTTTAACTTTTGGCAAACATATTCCAGATTATACTGAATTAGTCAATGTAAGAAATTGTAACAGGGTTCTTGGGGAATTTAGTTACGAAACACTTTCAGTGCGTTAGTTCCACTAGAGTATTCATAACTTGCAACGCTTTCGTGGTCAGTTGTGTATTGTTTTCTCGTCTTTGTCTCTTAATCGTCAAAGGTTAAGTTACCAGCCTATAACATGTTTTGAGCGGAGCTAAGCGTCTTTGAAATTCGCGCTCAGTTGTTTTCTCGTTGTCATGCTAATGGAGTAAATGGTTATAGAGACTCGTGCACTCGACAACGATCATTTCGCTATTGTCACTTGACAACAGTCATTTCGCTCGTGTCATCAAAAGAGATCGTCGAAAATGTTTTCCAAGTTTAAGATAGAAAAGGCGCCAAGCGCCCTCTACGGACGCGAACCGAGCCATTTTGAGGTAGAGCAGTCTGCCATCTCTTTGCCACTCCTTAAGGCGTACGACCAGCGTATTCGCCATCTGCGCGCTGAGAATGAGCAGCTACGAGCTGAAAAAGTGGAACATGTTAAGATCATTAATGGCCAGGCGACGGAATTGGCAGAGAGAAGAGCTGAAGTTTTCCAGCTTCGCCAGGAACTTCAGCTTCTAAGACACGAAGTTTCCCAAAAAAAGAACACCGTCAAATTTAACATCAGCCGCAAAAGCTATTGGGACGTGGACAGGGCTGCGCGGTCTTTGAAGAGGAAAAAAATCGGAGACTACCTGCGAAATGCTGCAAAGATTTTACCAGCAGAATTTAAACCAATCGAGGTAAGTATCATTGCAAAATTTCCTTGATAATTACTCAGTATTATATTCACCTGTCGCTGTTTATTCCTTTCAAGCTATCAGCAAAGAATCTTTGTGAGAGCGTCTGAAATAAAATTTTTATGCAGGCGATATAAGGTGAAGACAAAACTGTTTGGTTACTGTTATTTTTTATTATTATCGACTTCTGATTAAAAAAAAAAAAAACACTGTCAATTTAAACCTCAAATAAATTTTTCTTTGCTTTCGATTCGCTTTGCCACTAATAGTTTTCATGAAGAAGCTGATATGATGCCATCGCTGTACAAGCTGAAAGGGTGACGTATGATTTGTGCCCACGGTATATCGATAACTTTCAGCGGGCTTTTAGATGAAGCAGTAGAGAAAAATGGCTGCAAATGGGAAACATTACACGTAGTCGTAATTGTGCTGTTGTGCACATGTTACTAACATTTAAACCTCATCGCCGCATCTCCTTTCTTTTGGCCGACCTCAGAGAATCATTTATTTTGCGATTCTTTTGTTGATTAACGTAGTTTACCTGATTTTACTCGTGCAGACGTCTCTTATTTTCTAGCGTAATTATTTAGATTCTCTTTGTTTCTTTTTTTCACACAGGTTAAATTTGATGTAAGCGGCCGTGAATTAGTGATCCCACTATCTGACTACCAATATGAAGGCGATGACGATGAGGGCTACGCTCACGAGGTCGTACAAAGGATGTTGGCAGCGAAGGATGAAGGACTTGTAAGTGACAAAGCATACCACGAACTGAGGATGGTGCTCCTTGAGAAAGTTCGAAGTCACGTCCCGCCACTGTCCGCTATCAAACAGGAAAGGAGTTCCCAAAATAAGGAAATCAAAGTAATTCAAATCCCGGAGGTAAATTAAGTTTTAGAGAACACTTAGCAGTGTTTTTGACAGTTTCCCACCATGCTTGTTGGCAAAATCATGGCACATATTCCACCTAGGATGATTTCCGGGTATCATAAGTGACACTGTGCACCAGTACTATTTAAGTTTATTTTTGTTTGTAGTGTTTAATTTGTAATGTGACTGTGGCAAGCATAATAATTTACAGAATAATTAATTTTTTTGGGTTTTAAATAAATGCAGGCCAAACAAGCTGATGGTGCCCGGAGGAGTGTTCGTAATGTTTTACAGTATTTAATCGCTATACCAGAAGTTAAGGATGCCATAAAAAGAGATGGATCAAAAATTAAACTTAGATTTGCAGCTGATGGGAGGAGGACAAGCAAAAGGATTGACACAGTAATGACTGCTTTCAACATTCTGTGTGAAAATAAAGCAACATACGAATACCAGTATACTCTGGCATTGTACAATGGTAAGTGCAGAGATTCTAATATCTTAACATCTAAATTCCTGTCAAATAAGAGCAACGATACTAATGATAAACTGTTAGATGCCAAGATAAGAGACATTTTATTAATTAAAAATAAAACAGTTGCCAATCTTATTAATTTTGTATTGGTGCTCAAAATATGTTACAGTCAGTGGATCATGTCTAATATATAGAGCCAACAACAAGCAAGTCAATAATAGAAATATATTATATTATGTGATCTTTTTCCAGTTGATGACTGGCCAATTGAGAGAAAGCTATCAGAGTGCACTTGGTTGTGCCAGCGCTCCACCACGGCTGCAAGGAAAGGCTGCACAATGCCTCCACTTCGTAACATCCCTTTTGAGTTTGTTGTGGTGGATACATTACATTTATTTTTAAGAATAATGGGGCTAATATTCCATCAGGTGAGCCCACATGCATCATATAAAGAAATGCCATTTTCTCATGCAAACCCTTTGGAAATTTTTCAAGGAGAAAACAGACACTTATTAATTTTGTGTTATTTATTGTCTCAATATAGGTTGTTGAGGTTGTTGTCAACAATGATTGCCCAGACATTCTGTCAAAAGAAATGGAGAGAATTCAGGTGGAATTCAAGTTTTATGAGGAGTACAACAGACTGGCAGAAAAAAACAGAAACAAAGTGGACAAGTCTAAATGGTACTTTAATAAGTTAACAATATATCTACATTTGTTAATAACATAGCTGGCATGGCTGCACAATCAAATTCAGCATGCATTTATAACCTATGATGCACTCAAGAAGAGAAAAGTTTATCTTGGCTACTATCCTATTTTATTAATATTTAATTTTTCTTTGAAAATCAGGGAAAGAATTGCAAAAGGTTTTGGAGAAACTCGATATTAAGAACGTTATGGAAGATGTTGGCACCGAAGATGCAGAGGGCATAGACAATCTGTGGAAAGTAAGTTGGAATTAACCTGCAAATATCAGGCATCAGTTTTACTGAAAAATTCCTCAACTATCAAGTAAAACTTTGGAGAAAAGGTAGAAAACTTTTTTATTTTCTGTCAAGTGGCAACCCCTTTTTGTTAAAGACAATTAATAATGATGTCTAATTGTTATCTGTATTTGCTTCTTGCTGTAGGGTTTTCAGACTTTGATGCGGGCGCTACAGGTTCAAGAAAATGATCCAGACTACCTTGAGCCTCAGCACTTTAAAACATATGTGCGGGAGTGGGGAAAGCTCTTTCTTGAAATGTACTATGATGATGACATCACCCCCTACATTCACAGTAAGTCAACAAAAATTTAACTCTTAACGAATGTCTTCCTGGATGGAAGTAATGATGATGATATTAAATAATAATTTCACAATGCGTCTACTATTTATTATTAGCAGATAAATAGGTCTGAAAGTTATTGTAATTATATAAGTAGGAAGCTTTTAAGTGAAACTTTGTGGTATAAAAATAAATAAAATTAAATATTACTCTCTTTTTTCAGCATTTGTATATCATGTACCACAGTTTTTGGATATGCATGGTACTTTGATGCAGTTTAATTGCCAGCCTGTGGAAAAAGCCTGTTAAATGCTGTTCCGCAGACTGTGAAAAAAACAATGTCTCTTGTAGTGTCTATCTCAAGGAAACTTGGACGTGACAGGCATAAGGCGGTAGGGGAATGGGTAGAGTGAGTCTACGCTCGAGACCACCAAAATACCTACCTACTGTATACATGAATTTATTTCCGTTAGAATTTCTGGGTAGCATGGTGGTGTTAGTTTATCCGAAAAAAAAGAAAGAGAGAAAGTAATTAAGTAGGGATGAAGATGGACTAACGCTCGAAAATTCAGCTTTGAAATTCTTTACGGTGGCCACTTTGCGGTATCAACTCGACTGATAACACTAAATTATCTGATTTTTACCTTAATCTTTGATATAATGTTTTACTTCCCCTTATATATTTTTTTGTTTTCTCTCGGCTTAATAACTATTTAAAAAGGAAAAAGTTAAATTCTTCGTCATCTTCTGAGAACCCTGAGAAAATATTCTCCAGCCGTTTTTCAAGTCTTGCTGTCTCCTACTTAATTTAGAAAAGAATCAGGAAGAAAATGAAAATATGACCTTAGATTCATCTACCGAGAACACTTGAGAAAATATAAAACGCATCGATTTATTATCCAGGAAATATTTCTGTTGTTTCATTGATAGTTTCCTGCGGTTTTCCTCTCCAAGAGGATTGTACTTTTTTAATGGGAGTCAGTGTGACTGCCCTTGGGAATGATTTTTTTATCTAAAATAAAACAAAAAAAAGAGGTTATCAAATGTGCCATGACACCTACATAGTAACCTTTCCAAAAAGCTAAAATAAAAGCAAAATTTCAGTAAAAATATGGCTGGCTAACCGAGTGGGTAAGATGCACATATCTCGTACACAAATGATTATTATTCCCGTATAGGTAAAATTGCCTAAAAAATATATTGCCCACGTAATGAATCTTTTATCAAGCAATTGAAGCTTGTTTGGCCAAGATGGCTGATTGTAATCGGCCTCTCTCTTATGTTTTTGTTCTCAATGTTGCTGTTGTCACTTTTAATTAGGCTGTTATGTGAAACGAGGAAAGGCACTTAGAAACTAACGTAATTACTTGCACAGATTTATCCGCAGTTGCTACTTCACCAGAAGATTCTGCAACTACAGAGCTGGTCTCTACATCTGCCACCTGCAGGTTGGACAGCAGAATATCTAATGATATCAAACCTTGGGTGGGAACTAAGGCCAAGAACTTTACAGCTTTTAGGTAGGGCAAATGCATTGGTCGATGCTGCGCTCGTGCCTCGTGTGATATCGCTAGCTCACTTAATGGAAATTGATTTGCCAGACAAGTGCTGAGCTCTCATCAGGAGGGGCAAAAGTCGAGTTAGCTCATATGAATAGAGGATCCTGTAAATTAAAAGGATAGAATGTGGCACACAAAATCCAAGTAATCACATGCGTAGAATAGTGAGTAGTGTTAAACGAACTCGACAAGAATTTTTGACAACGATATAAACAGCTTTTAATTGACCAATGTTCCACGCAAAATCAGTTAAAATGAATCGTGTGATGTAAACTTAGTAGTGAATCGTATGATGTCAGCCGTATGCCGGCTCGAACTGAAATACAAGACGACAATAAAAGCTAACATAACTAACGTATCGAAGATAAAATAATACAAATGAAGGAACTATCGCTAACATTGCAGTAACGACCTTAACATGGAAGTGGCAAATCGGCACTTATATTGATCGATTAATAAGCTTCACGGCGATTAACTCGGATGATAGTTTTATGAGAAATAACCATATATTGGAGATATGGACCTAATCAAGCGCGATTCAGAGCATACAAAATACAAAAAAACAACAACAAACAAACAAAACTAAATAAACAAACAAACAAAAAAAACTAACTAACCGATTTAGTAACGATATAGGCCATTTGATAACTGATAAAGTAAGACTTAACTGAAAAGAATAACAATAAAAAAGCCGAAGAACTTAGCCTGGAAAACAAGGAATCGATTACTCATTTGGTTTGCCCACGTACTGAATTTGACTTGATAGAATAGATGAGTAGCAGTGTGGAGAGAAACTATGGCCCAATCCGGAGTAGATGTTGGTGCAGTAGAATCTACACCTGAAATGAACTAACCGAGTAAAACCTCGTAAATATATCTAATCAAATAACACGCAAGCTAAGCCAGCGATAATAACTATTTCCTGACGGAAATAGCAGCCGAGGGCTGGTAAACTTCAGCAGATTAAACAATTACTTGATAACATCAATGGTATAGTAAGTTCCTGCGGTAAGGACTGAGTTAATATCACGTTAAAAAACCGGCAGATCGTCCGGTCGAAAGGAAAAAGGTTAGCTCGCCTTGTCTGTTTTGCCCTTCCCCGCCAGCCTTAAGTTGTCGGTCCAAAATGCATATGTAGCATCCTGATACCTCAGAAATTTTGCCTCACCCGTAATCATGGAGATTTCGTTCATTTCGCACCATCTTCTCTTTTTTTCTCAAAAAACCCGTTACCAGCTCAATTTGCATCGCAATTGAAATCTGTACCTTATAAGTCAATTTTACAGAAAATTGATACAAAATAAATTGCATTAGCTTGCCTTTGGTGCTAAAATGATCCAAGTTCTTCAGTTAGGGAAACTAAGCGCACGTCACCATAATTTCGTTGTGTTTCGCAGACTGGATGATCGCGTACATTATAGCTGCTTCCTCAGTTTTCGTGCCTGGAATCGGCGAGATAATATGGGCTGTATTTATCTGCGTGAAACGATGAGAGAATGATTAACCCTGTGCTCTAAAGGCCTGAAAAAACGTCATTCTCTGGATAACGTTCTCTAATATCAAAGCCCGGCTGTTCGACAATAACTTAAGGTTGAGAAAGGGACTTTCATTTCTTTAAAAATAACATATTACACCTGAGGGTGAAGCGCTCATACTGTATTTAGAGATTTAGGTCTCGAAACTGTTTTGTTCGCTGTGTGCTTACTTGCACTTTAGTAGCTGAGAGGATAAGATTATATCAAAGTTATAGTTAAAGTCTCTGGCGGGTTAATAAAACAAAGTTTAGCCGTTTTTTTTTCACAAAACAGCGTTCTAAACTATCTTGAATATAGCTGAATCTTGTTTCTGAACATATGTTTTTGTGAACAGCGTCAAGAGGGCTGAAAGCTAACCCTCTTTTAAATGATACCTCAAGCCCACTGCTTGCGTAAAACAGCGGTTTAGATTACACCTCGTGTTGATAACCGGCCCTCTGTTTTTTATTTCTTATTGGCTCAGAAAGTGAGCAACATTCAATAGCATTCCAATCAGTCATTTCTAATAAAAGTTAAGTAGTAGAAACTTGACAAAAATTTCTCTAATCGCCATGTGTGAGCACACTGACAAAAGATTTTGCATATTCAGGGGATTAAATTCCAATAGAAAGAGCTTCGCTGCCATTTTCATCTTTGGCTTCTGCCATCGTTTTCAACTTTCTCATTTTGAACAATTAAATTGTTCTACAATTAGTTTTTCTTCTCATTACGACTGGATTTTAATTTTCCGTATATATTTTCCTACGGTAGGCACCCCGCATTGGTCTGAGTGTCCTGTTCATGCCCACTCTTTTTGGGTTTTTAATTATTTATTTTTGTATATTTTTTTCCGTTTTGATCTTGCCCAATAAAGCTTGACACAAATATATAAAAATAGTTACCAATACTATCTATAGCTGTGTGAATCCATGTAAGTTTAATTTGCACGACACGAAAGCAGAAGTCTCTGTTTTAATGTCCATAAATGTGAGATCAGCATCCACCCCTAACTTGCAGTTTTGCTGTCATGATTCATGTTGCAGACAAAGGCTTCGTAAACAAAGGAGAATGCTGAACAATGACGAAGATGATGGAATGCTTCCCAAAGGTAAGTTCTCTCATTGAAAAAAAAAGAAAAAAAAATGGTGAAGGGGATGGTTTTGGTTGGGTGACCGCTCATTGGCAGTTAAACTTATATAGCCCCTCTTTATACTCTGTTGGCAACGACTGATTCTCCTTTCCCCTTGAAAATCATGTGATCTCCCAAAAATACTCACCTCCCCTTGCTAAAGATGTTGAATGTACCTCAATCACACCTTATTTTTTAACAATTTTGCTCGCCAAAATTCTTTTTTACAATTCCTTACTGTGCGTTTTGTTTTATTAGCCACACAGGCACGATGTAGAACCCCGGTGCCAAGATACTAAGCAAGGCAGGCTCCTAACTATGACAACGTACCTTGTACCCGTCACCCAACCTTTGTGTCCATACCAAGCGTTGATAAGACTCACAAATGAATATTTCATACTTTGCATCGACTAACGGTCCAGAAAAGACTTCAAAATGTTCAGCAGGCTTTAGAATCGGCGGTGAATTAAGTTGCTACAGTCGAGAAGATTGATGGTCACTTCAAACCATGATGGCATTAGTGTAACCTCTAACTTAAATGTTCTTTGGTATGCATGCAACCGCTGGTCATTGAGAGTGACGACTTGGATTGTAAGTAGAGGAAACTGATACTGCACTTTCTATATACGGGCCTCGTGAAAGCAACAACAATGAAAAAAGCTATACACAAAAACGTTGATGGTACTTAGCGATGCCTTCCTCGTAAAATTTTACTGTTTTTAGCGATTTGCGCGCCGAAACCTCTGTAAATTCAAATAATAAAAAGCCGTTTTCTAGGTAAATAGCACACCTTTACACGATTTTGTTTGTACAGTAAACATTGCGATCAGTACTACGAAGTTCCAGTTCAATTACCTTCTCTTTCCAAAATTGCATTTGATTCCAGCGTCGAGAAAGCTCGTATTAGCTACAAAAAATGTTAAACCGACAAAGCCCTCTTACGTGTTCAACGGAAAGGACATGCGGGGCTTCTGATGAATGTTTACCTCAGTAATTTAGACTTTTTTAATTAATTTCCATATCGCAGGAGGTCAACAAGCATCCAGCTTGCTTTTTAAAGCCACCGAAAGTTTAAATACCCTTTAGGTTTCATGTAACTTTTATGGCTCTTTTTTTGGCGAAGTTTTGAACCGGTGGAATTATTCAACTCTGTGCCCTGGAAGTAATATGCAGCCAAAATGATCAGCACTGGAACAGCATTGAACATGAACTTACTGCAAACTTATTTTACGCTGATATTGCAATGTAGAATACTTATTTAATAAATATATTTGAATATAATCCTTACGCTTTGATTGTTGATGTTAGAGCGTGGTTATATACATCTTTCCCCGATGCTTGTCGAACAAAACATTGCTTTTAGCGTCCCCTCTGTACGCAGCATTATAAGGGGCAGTTTTAGAAATCACTACGCGGTTTAACCAGCAAACCCCCGAATAAACAAGTTTCAGTTGGTTTTACGCGTACCTGACAACCAAGAACGTGCTTGCAAAAGCTAACTGGGGAAAATGTGACTGAGAAGCTATCACTTACGCAGGAAGCGCCATCTAGCTTACCACGGACGTGAAGGGTTTGGCTATGGTCGCGGCCCACTGCGTTTGAGCCCTTTGTTGACATCAATGAAATCAATTGATTTTTGGAGCACGCGTGAAATGTTCCTTATTGGGATCAGTCATTGTCAATCGTCTGGCGGGAGGGGGGATCCCATGGTCTTAAGGGGGCACAGTTGGGGGATCAGTTGTCACCAATGAAGTGAGTCAATACGCTCGATACCAGCAGAATTTTAATCCTACATACATACATACATACATACATACATACATACATACATACATACATAAATACATAACTTTACTTCCGTTCGAAATTTTAGAGTAGCATAGTGGTGCTAATTTCTCCGAACAAAGAAACTGTCTAAGTGAGTAAATAGGTAAGTCTTATTCATGGAAAACACTAATTCAATTTCATAATTATATTTCAATAAATGAAACCAATCAAATATATTAAATAAGATAAGTAAAGGCTACTTGTTGCTAAACAATAAAATGATCAATAGTCTCAAATACAATTGTCAAATCTTTAAAGTCATTGAGGCTCGAACATATTCGTCTAAATCGTTCCATCTTTTTGCAGGAGGATATATATAAAAGACGGATTGTGTGACAATAAAGAAGTTCATACAGAGAATAGTGAGAGTGAAGAGAATTAAAAAGGCGAATATTTTGGCGTATATGGTGTCGGCCTGTGCTAATTCATTGATTGGTCTAGCTTTCACTCGACCAAGAGTTAGCTCGAGTTGGAAATAGGCTCCTTTTAGCACCGAAGAGTAGTGCAAAGATCGTGCAGATATCTTCAATATTGTGGAGAATAAAGCAACATAGTTGTTGAAGCGAAAGATTCACAATAGCTTGGTGGTGACGATGAAAGTAAGAATTCCAAGTACCACATTTTCCACTTCTTGGCAAGTGATAGCTTCTTGGAAACTTAGATTTCCGTAAATGTTTTTATGCAGTTTTCCCATGGTTGAAATGGTTTTACTTTGTCGTATTATGTACATCACCACGGAAATCAGAGAAAAAACAATATGAAATATCTCGACCCAATTCCAGATAGACTTGAAATATCGAGAACGATGACTGTAAAGTCTGAAAATTTCCCTTCAAAAATACAGAAAAACGAATACAATGTACAGGAACAAGCAAATCAAATAA